>NC_060951.1:65941545-65992114 GCF_022045245.1 Lucilia cuprina
ATTTTAGTTTTAAAGAGGAAAGAGGAACTTTATGAGTATTATTTTCTTTAAAAATATAAATTTCCATCTGTGGAAATAGAAATGCAACATAAAAAATAAAATTTATGAAATCTTAGTTTTTTATTGTTCTATTAAGAATGTGTGGAAACATGAATTCTAAACAAACTAGAACATTCATAAATACAGGTGAACAAGTTCCTAAAAAATATAATAATATTTTAATCTGCTTCAACATCTGGAGTTTGGAATATTTAAAGTAATAAAATAGAAATCAGTAACACATGTGACAACAAAACATTCCATCACTTATTTGAGGAAATGTTTCTTGAATTTGAAATACAATTTGAAAAAACACTTTATTATCCCAGCAAAAACTAGGTAATGGCTAATGCTTACATAACCACTTACACTTTATGGACTACTACTTCATGTCAGCAATACTTTTAAGTACTCATATCGTTCCCACGACAATTCGATCTACGCTCCGGGACGACCCTAGTCATACTCGGTTAAGGATTTGGGCTTTGCAGTTGCTAGAGCGCGATTCAATCAAATAAAACGAAATTTTTTAAAATCTGCTTTTTACACACACTGAAAGAAAATAGTTCTTTTTTGTAAGAATCCATTTTAGAACGCACAATAAAATAACTAAACAGTAGTATTGTAAGTAAGACAACGAACTAACGATGTTGTCTCAGATTTTTACTAATATCTCCGTTATATATTAAGTATAATCTTATTTTACTGATTTAAAATAGTGTTCTTCCCGAAAGCAATCTAATAGAATCTGGAGTCTTCTGAAAATTGAATTTATAATAAACAAGGAGGACATGGCTAAATTGTCTCCGCTATCTATAAGGATCAAGAATACACATATATACTTGTATATATAGGGCCTGAAAATTATATTATACAAATTGTCGATAAAGGTCGTATTCTCTGTTAAAATAATATACATAAAATTATAATACTTTCGCAAAAGTTTTGTAGTTTCACATATTGTTTTGAGCATGTACAATATTAAGGTTTTTTCACATCCTTTTCGATCAGTATTTAAAGAATCTGTTACATATTTTTCACAAATAGACCTAAATTTTGCTTAAACCCATACTGAATAACATCTTCAATTCTAAATATTCAAAATATACAATTTTTACTGATAAATTTATAGAGTGTAATAAAGATATCAGTTTGGAAAAAAATACGCAAAAAAAGGTTTGGCTACTAATGATTTTATGCAGCAGACTGAGACGTGACATGCATTTTTATATAGTACATACATATGTATGTACATACTTAGTTTTTAATTTTAAAATTAAACAAAACATATAAATAAATAAATAAAAATTTCTACTTACTCATTGCAGTTGTGGTGCCTAAAACAGCAACCAGCAGGACGACGGCCAGCGTACTAGACGACTGCCGCCCCATTTTGTCGAATTTGTGTGTGTTGGTTGTGTGTAAAGAACTTGCGTTCCTTAAACGTTGAGTTTTTAAAACGAAACCCCTTCCTTTAATAAGGGGGGAATTAAAAGTTATTGGAATGTCGTTTCTGTTGAATTTGTATTTTTTTTACTTTCACTTTTATTTTTTTGTATGTCGGTTAAAACTTTTTACACATAAACATTAATATTTTGTTGAAAATCTGGAAATAAACGATACGTTGGTTAAAAGTTGATTCTGAAAAGAAAGAGAAATTAAAATAAATTTATTAGTACACATTTCTAAGAAAATTTCAGCGAGTAAACTAAACTTAAAAGTAAAACTACTTATTTACTTTTTTACTATGTAGTACATCAATCGGTGATGGCCGATTGATGGCATTTGCTATAACTTGGTTGTATGTGGTCTAAACTTAGTTTATGGAGGTGGGGTGTTTGGTGTCTTAAACGTGTAAATGGACAAAGTAGCCGTATTTCGTGTTATGAGAAATGCATTTGTTGCTTTAGACTTGTGTAGACTTTGATGTTTTTCCATTTTCCTATTCTGTAGCAGAGACGTGGAAAAATACATATTTAAAAAATCTAATAAAATTATTGTAGGATAATTTTGGATTATCCTACAGAATCATATCTAACCGGTTTCTTACTTCTTCCATTGTACTTTAATTTTTGCACAAAAAAGCCTTCTTAAAAGGAAGTCTCTCTACGCCTATATTCAATATATAACACTCATATAATTGGAAACGGGTAAATAACGTAACGTAATTATTTGAATTGAATTCTGACGACTTGTCTGTCCGTTTCATACCTTTTTAATTTTCTTTACATATTTGTGTGAAAAATCAAAAGCTACAGATAGAAAATGCTCTAGAAAGCAAAAAAAAATGGAAAATGCAATACAAAGAAGAGCGAATGAAAAAGAACAAACATGTTAATTCAATTAGTATTAGATACCGAAAACAGAAATCCAAAAATGCATTTTAACAATAGACAAGAACAATTGAAAAACATATAGAAGGGGCCCAACACTACACTGCTGTACTGTTTTGCTCTGCGTACGACTCGTAAAATGTTCTTAGATTCGTTGCAGAACGGTAGTAGCAATACAATCGGTATAGTTTTGGCATTATTAATAATTTTAAATATTTTAATGCTAATTAAAACCTTAACAAAACAAAATAAAATAAAATAAAGTTTTTATATTAAATGATAAAAATTTAAGAAACGAATAGATAAAACAAATAACAAATAAAAATATGGATTTACGTAATTTATGTTCAAAAGTCGATGTGGATTCAATACGAGGTTAGTGTTGCTGAATCTCTTACGAATGTATTTCATAAAAATCAATATACATTAAGTGTTCGTTTTTAATTTAAATGTCACGTTAAAAGAAACCCTTTAAATAAATGTTGATTACTCAAGTGCAATTGCAAGTAGTAATTAAATGACAATCTAGTAATATTATTTTAATTAGCATTTTGCTATTTCAGCTAAAATTCCACCTTTACCACAAATAAAATTACCAAAGTCAATGTCAAAACTCAAGTCTCGTAAAATTTTCCGCAGTTCGCGAGAAGACGTCAACTTGGATTCACGACGCTCTTCAAAACGGTTGCCTGCTAATTCTGAAAATATACCTCCTTTAGGATTTATTAATCGAACGCCCACTCGAATATCTACAATATCTTCACTAATGAACCAAACAGGAGGTGATAATGTTGACTCAAAGAAATGGAGGTCACATAATTATGACGATTATGAAAATTCTTATCGCAGTGCAGGAGGTATCGACGATTATCCTTCTCCGCTGAGTCAACGTTTTGAGATGCGTTCATCACGTCCCATTAGCCCAATAAAAGAGCCGCGCTTTTCACATCAAGCCCATGGACAATCGGAGCAAAATATTAAAATGTCATTTGGAGAAAAGTTGCAAAAGGGTTACAAAGATGTAACGGAATTTAAACTGAAACATTTATTTGCTAAGAAAACTGTGGTACATACAGATAAAATCGAAATCACCGACTATATTCAGAGCTTCGATGAGGACCGCAGAAAATGCGAAAGGGTACAACAAAAAAGAGATAACGACATAGCAGATAATTACACATTTCAATTTAAGGAATCAAAACAAAAATCTGAAGAATCTTACATAGATGATGATAGTTTACCAAGCTCACCTCAACAAACTATTATGCCTAAGAAAAACTCTAAAAATTTGAGCGAACTTAGTGGTGATGAAAGTGGTATGGATTCATCTCCACCACCTCGAAAACCTGGCATTGCATCAACAAGATTTTCTAAGGTCCGTCATACACCTTTAAATATGTCTTTGGAAGATGACTATGACAATGAATTGGATGTGGAAGAAGTGGATGCTCCAAAAATAGATTCAAGTGCAACATCTATTCGAGATGGTAAACATTTAAAATCTCCAGAAAAGTCAAATAATTCTCATCAAAACTTGCGCCGAATGACTACAAAAGCTACTAGAGATCGTCCCCCTCCTCCTCCTTCTAGTGCTCCTCTTAACATCTCTATGGAAGAATATCTTGACGATGATGAAGACGAAGGCGATGATCACAATGATGACGATTATGGTACTGATGACAACTATGATTTAAATGTCGTCGAAGTCGGCACACCCAAAAAAATACAACCCAATACTAGTTCTCTTTATGATATTAAAACACAAAAACCCACTGAAGAATCTGTTGATTCTCAACAAAACCCTCGAAAGTTTAAAAGTATTAAGGAACGTATGAGCCGTTTAAGTAAACAAAAATCAGAAGGTGATGATACAGCAATTTCAGAGAAAAAACGCAAAGCTCCACTAAGTCCTCAACCATCTGAAGAAAATGAGGCCGACTCATCTGCTGCTGCACGAAAATCTGATAAACCATTCGATGCCATCAAACAGAATTTCAAACGAATCCAAAAATCTGTTAGGCTACCACAACAAATGTCAACACGTTCAGGAGCAGAATCGGAAAATGAAGAGGCTACTTCGGATAATAAGACGAAAATATCAAAAAGCCAACAATTTACAGAACGCCTTAAACGATTCCGTTCCATCGACAACGTTAATAAGAATTCAGAAGACAATGAAAATAGCGAGTCTCCGATTCACAAATTTACAAACAAATTACAAGATTGGAGAAAAAGTTTTAGGAAAAAGGACGATTCACACAATACCTACAATGACGATATGGATGTGACCACTTCGCCCCAGAAACAGGAGAGAAATGTAGGGTCCTTGATGAAAAGACTAAAACATATAAGAGCACGTAAACGTGACAGTATTGAGGATCCCGACGATGACGAAGAGGGTGGAGACACCTATAAGGAGAGTCTGGCGGCAAGAGCCAAGTTCCAATTAGAAAAAGGTGTAGTTGTTGCTAGTCAAGTTCCCCAGATAACTATGAAAAAAATATCAGAAACTAAAAAGTACTTTAAGAAAAAACATGACAATGAAGTTAAAAACAGAACAGAGAAACCGCAATCTGAAGAGGAGGAATTGGAGGATGAGCAAGAAAAAACCATTTCCAAACCTTCAAGACCTCCCCCACCTATTCCCCGACCATACTTTCGTAATAGTTCTGAGGAGGACGATGATGACGTTGATAATAATAAATTTATCACAAAATCTATTGCCGAATCCCAGTTGATTGCAGTGCCAGCTGCCACAGCTGTTTGGGCTACGAAACCCATGATAACAGACGATGAAGACGATTATGATGAGGAATTACCCAGAGTACTTCTACATCAGGACAATTCCGATATATTTGAATCCACTTTAATTATAGCTGTAACACGTCCTATATCTCGTACTGTTTCACCTATAATTACTGAATTATCACCGGATTCGGCAGAGGAATCGACACCAGATACGAAACCCGACGACTGGATACCAAATCAAGACATGGTAGCAACCTTTTTGGAAATGACACCACCTTCACATCGAAGGCTTTCTAAGGACTCAATTCATTCCAGAGGACATTCCCGAAAACATTCTATCGACTCCAGTTCTGAAGACTCTTGGATAAAAGATATACCTAAAGGTCCATCAACTGCTTATCTAAACAGTGTAGACGAAAACGAAGAACCCTGGAAGATTCAAAAAACAAACAACGAAGATAATCTCTATAAAACTAAGAGCATTGACTTGTTTGAAATGCAAAAGAAACATGGAGGAGTTTTAACCGCCTTTGAAGATTTTGATGATGAACTCAAAAATACTCCTGTTGTTAGAATAGAAAAAGAAAGTTCATCTGTCATTGGAATAGGCAGCGACAATACTCCTGTCGAAGGAAAGATTATTAATATTGCTGCAGTAGAAAATGAAAATGTTCCTGCTGTTAAAATACAAATGAAAACTGTTAATGTTGAAAAAGTTGAAAACGAAAATACTCCGACAATTAAAATAGAAACCGAAAGTAGTAATGTCCTTAAAGTTAAAAACGAAAATATTTCCTCAATAGTAGATTTGGAAGACGAAAAATCTAAAGATTTAGAAATTCCTCGAAATGTAGATTATTACGAGCGTGAAAGTAGCGAAGAATTAGAAATACCTGACGATGACAATTCATCCAGAGTTACGAAAATATCTTCACACCGTCGAGAACCAAGAACAGAGGAATTACAAAATCTTGATAATGACAATTCATCTGTTGTGTCGAAAGAAATTGTAAATTCCACAGAACCTAAAAGAGTGGAATTAAAAAATACGGAAAATGGTAATTCATCCGACGTTAAAAATGACAGTAAAGTTCATAGAGAGAAAATACAAAATACTAATGAAACCAATAAAACAGTGCTTAGTGAAGTGTCTAAATGTAAGGATTTAGGAAACCATCACGTCGACAATTCATCTAGACTTCAAGACAACAAAACTCCCAAAGCAGAAACTAAATTAAAGTTACAACATTTTGGAAACAGCCAGGAAAGCCTAACAGGACATTTAGATGAAAATAAACTTTTCGATAGCGGCGAAGAAGAGGACAACGAAGAAAGTGATGATGATCATCAATTCAAAGATGTTGATAGTCCACCCTCAAAATCTCCATCTCCACCGCCAACAATATCAACAACACCACCGCCATTACCACAAAGAAAACCACCAATAAGTTTATTAACTTCTCAGCCTTCTATTGATCTTACATCGCTGCCGCCGCCAATATTGCAACCAACAAAACCACCTGTACCACCCAAAAGAATCAATCCAACTGCACCACCACCAAAAATACCAGATCGTATTTCTTCAACAACACGAGTTTCTAGACCTTTAGTCAAAACTGCTTCATTACGTCTTGCCTACAGTGAACAAGTAAATCCTCAAGATATAGGCAAAGTCAACAAACTTATTTCACGTTTCGAGCCTGAAGGTAACAAACAAAGACCAAAAATTATACCTCGTAAACCATTGATAACCTACGAATCGGACGACTACAGCGATGAAGAAGACTTAATACAATTATTACCATTAAAACCAAAGGATAAATTTAGAGATACGACACCAACCAATCCGACGAGAATTCAAAAATCATTATCCATTGATTCCACGGATATTCCAAACAACAATGTCAAGCCCATATCAAAGCCCGAAATTCACACATCACTTTCGAGAAAGGCCATTTCACAAATTTCACTCGATAACAGTGAAATTATTTCGCCTATACCAAGCATATCAATCTCTTCGAGTTGTCTGGATGTTAATTCGAATTTCAGTCAACCGAGTTCCGTATATGGTTCACCTCTAGCATTTCCATCCAGTCTAGTGGGATCGACAGAAGTCACGCCATTAACTAATCGAAAAGATTCTGAACATCTCGCGATGCGTCGTAGTCGCCGCAGCTTGGCTCGTGACGATGACCATTTCTACTCTTTTGACAGTGATGAAGGTTAGTTGTGAATTTTAATCACTACTCTGTTCAAAGTTTAAATTTCAAATATTATCTATTACAGAAAACAGTTACTATTCGATAAGTTCAACTGGAAGTAATCGTTATGTGGTAGACTTGTAAAATTAAAAGGAAAGTGAAATAGTAAAACAAATTAACATATTTAATGATTTCCAATCAGATAATGCTATAAAATAAAATAATAAAATGTACAGTTTTCTCTGTAGCTGATGCATTGTATTATTCAAAATAATTTGTTATATGCATTAAGAATTTATGTGGATTATGCGAAAATACACAATTTTTAAAAACGTTTATTACATAAGTCCTGACATAAAAAATTCTATCCATTTACCGCCTTATCCACAAATAACATTTTTTTATAAAAGGTTTATAAAACAAAATTTTCATACAAAATCTAATTTATAAACCGTTTATAAAATAAAAATATTGTTTGTTAATATATCAAAACCCTACTTTGGCTTTGGCTCAAGATTGAATTAGCATTATTGAAAATATCATACAAATATGAAAGTATCATATTTGTTCTAACCATATGTATGTTTATCTTTTTGTAAATTATCTATTATAAAGTCCCATTATAATTCTTTAAAGTACATATTTTTTGTTGTTCTGATTTTATGTGGCTAACTTAACCACTCTTGATGTTGGCCAAATGGATTTTTTAGCAAAAACTTCAAACGCGCTTATCAAAGTAAACACAAATCTGCTATACCACCACAATTTGGTGGTAAGTATCTAGTTGATGTCGTTTTTACTGTTGTTATTGAAAATTGGCAACATGGTAAATATTTAGATATTGCATTAAAAATTCCCATAAGTTTAAATACCTAAAATTCCATGTCAATTTAAGCAGTTGCAACACTCAGTTGTTGTCTTTTGTTATTCCGTTTGTTTGCCTGTGTCTGTTTGGACGAGTTGTATGGCAAAATATGAGTGAGTAAATATGGGTGGTACGATGTACTTTAGAAATAACAGGGAGAAATCATCAAATAAATAAATGACTGCATTCAGTGAATGGAACAATGGATAATAAAAAATGAGAATCATACTTACTCATTGTAGACAACAACTACGAAAAAATGAGTAACTGCAAGTGAGTGTATATATGTAAGTACTCGTTTTCGTATCTATCAGATGCCCTTTTTCAACCCCTATAAAATAAGAGTATAAAACAAACTCTTTACACATGCATTCACGAGTACCAATAATATTCTACTGGTATGTTTTGTAATGGCACGAGTCAACATTTCCATTCAATCATTTGATAATACACAATCATCATAGACGACCCTTTTTAGAAACTTCTGGGGTTAGAATTAAAGACTGGTTTGGCTATTTCTAGATGACAGATGGAAGGAATCAAAATACTAGGAATAAAAGTAGCAACGTACAAAAGTCTGTTGTACTTTCATTAATCTTTGCCAAATTGTTGATCAATTTGTAAACTTCTTGGTTTCTTTCGCACTAGATAATGTTTGTAGGGCAATTAAAAGTATATGTATGAGTATGTTTGCGAGTAAACATTTATTTACCTACATGTACACAAAGTGATGATATAGTTCTTTTTTCACCGTTATTTCATGTATACAATAGAAGATTGGTTTACAGAACAAACTATAGATTTAAACTACATATTGGCTGTTCACCGAATAAAAAGCTCCTATGTTTGATTTAGTTTGACCAATAACTATCTCTATTTACAAAAGGAGTTATCAAGGAATTAGCGTAAATATTTAGTTATTTTTGTTCGACGAGGTTCAAAAAATTACTGGTTATAAAAGATTCTCTCGTACTTCAACTTTTTCATACAAAATATAAAAATCAAAAAAAAAAAAAAAAAAAAAAAAGTTTCCCAATAGTAAATTTAGAGTTTTTTAAAAACGTTACAATAAATGATAAACCAACTGGTTTATAAGATGAAACTGTTTACTTTCGCTACCCTTATTTTATGTTAATAAAAAATAATTCATTATACAACAACTGTTTTTCAAATGAAAGTTTTTGATTAATTTATAACAATTGCATGTTGCCACTTATGTTTGTTTTTTTTTTTCAAATGAAAAACAAAATTAATAAAATGCATTTGATTGCATTTACTCATAATTAATGAATTTCAAACATTAATTAACATAATAAAACGATTAAAAATTATTGCCAACCAAATATTTGTATATTACTGTCTTTTCTTTCATTCTATCAGTCAGTCATTCAGCCAGATACAACAACTTAATACTCCCTATGGAGCTGTGAAATTCAAACTAAATAAACAGCAGGCCATTTCCCATATAGCTTGCATGCTAAAACAGGATATATCAATGAACTCATTTCATTTCACATCGGACCATAAAGCATGTGTGATGTAATCATATAAAGAAATTTAGATGACGAAGTACAGAATAAAAAAACACACCCTTACTGTATTAAATAAAACTAAATTTATTTAGCGTGTGTCAGCTGGAACGTTACATTTTACGTTAGGTTTTGATATCACAACAAAATATATGTATTAAATTAAAACCAGTAAAATTGAATTTACGCTTGCGTAAAACACCCCTATAAATACATTTTAAACTTCTGTGTTTGTATTTTTTCTTAAATGCCTTTATCAATCACTTTATCATGGAAGGCAAACACCCAAGCCTAAGTATTGGGCATATATGGGTTAATTTTTTTTTAGTTATAGCGTCGAGAGGGGTGTTTTAAAATAATTATAAATTTACTATAAAATTAAAAAGAACCGTGTGGTTCATTAAATAAACTCTCGTTAAAAATCCGTAAAAGAAAACTAAAACAACACATTGCAACTTAAAAGGGTGTTATATCCGTTTCCTCATGACATCGATCGTGTCAAATTTGCACTCATACTTCTATTAATGAACGTTTATATACACACACACATTAACATTACTACTATAACTAATTAAATCAACACTCCTTTAAACACGTTTATTTTAATTTATTTTTACAAAAATGCTGGCTAATTTATTATGCTGCCAAATATTGTTTTATATTTGACTATTTTCACAAAAAAAAAAAAATAGGAAATCTATTCACTACAAGGTGGCCAGCTGACTTTTTGAAGTGAATAACATTTTTGTTTGATTTAATGCGGTAAATTTTTCCTAAATGTTTTGTCCCTTCCCTTTTTCAATTGTTTATTTCTGTTTTTCACTCCGTTTCTCCCTTTAGTCTATAATTATATTTTATGGTTTTAGTTTTTATTAAGGAATTAATTGATATTTGTGTGTGTGGTTTTATGGTTGTCTTCTTGCTGATTGTTGAAATCACGTAGTTTTCATCTTTATCTTCTTCTCCTGCTTCAAAATAAAGAAGCCATTGTAATGTGTATTTGAGGTTTTAATCGGTATCTGCAGAGTTGTGCACTTTTTATTTCTTAATATGTGTTTCAAATATTGTAGAATTTAAGTAATAGGAAAATAGTCCAGTTTATACTTAATATTTTTAGGAATGTAGTGATCTCAACGGCCATTTGGTGTCATATGGTTCGGTTTAGAAAAGTGGAATGAAATTCTAATAAGGACTTTGTTACAATAACCATAACAAAACTTTTGAGTTAAATAGATGTTGTCTACAAGTAACATAGCGTTCCTATGACATAAGATCATTGCTGATGAGCGGGATTGTTTTGTTGTCTCCATTAAAATTCATGACGCAGTTTATAGATTAGTCACCAAATGTAAATGCGGATTAAAAAGTAAAATAAATTTGAAATTTTGTTTTTTTTTTTTTTAAGTCTCATTACCATTTCATTGGCTCTTAAATTAGCATGATATGTTTCCTGCCTTCCACCCATACGCACTTGCCATGTCATCATAAAAATATATATTACTTTTTAATGGCTTTTCATTTATAATAATTAAATTAGAAGTACAAATGTGTAAGTAATCATTGTCTAGGGACTGTATTAACAATTTGTACAGACCACTTAAGTTTTTTAATTAAAGGTCATATGTCAAAAAATTACGCCCTTAAATTTGGAGAAAAGCGATAAAAATACATTAAAATTAGGTGATCGTATATGGAAGTATTTTAATTATAAACAAAAATTATGAAAATTACTTACATATGAAAATGAAAACAAACGAAATGACACATTGAGCACTTGCAACAACAAGTATTAGCACAAAAAATAAAAAACATTTCTCTCTCTCTCTGGTGTGACAACAAACTATTGACAATAAATTTTTTTGAAATAATGCGGAGAATTGTGAACCCAAGAGTGGAAGACAAATACAAAATAACTGAATGGCAATGAAGTGTAACAAATTATTTAACATGAGGGCCGGTCTGTCTATCTTCTCATAATGATTTTTTATTACAACTAGTAAATTAAATTTTTTTAATTATAAACAATAAAATTAAATTATAAGGGTCAAATAGTAACAAAATGAATGATCAACTAAGAAACAATTTAAACAACTTTTTCTCATAAAAATCAAAATGCAAAATAAAAGAACTTAAAAATAAAGGAACTTAAATTTCATTGATTTGATGATTTTCTCTGAAGTTGATGATGCTGGCGATGACAATGTTGATGAATAAGCCTAAAAAAAACAGTAAAAAAAACAACAAAAATACTGCACAATCTATGGTCGTCGTTATGGTGGTTGAGTTTTCCAATGACTTTATAATGGGATAAAAAAGTTATGTGGTTTTTTTTGTTTAAATGAACAAAGGCAAAGAATGCCACTCGTGCCAAAACACAAAAGGTCACATGAATACTGATTTATAAATGGATAAACCTTGTTACCAAGGATACCGTCAATACAACACCATCAGCATCTGATGAGTTTTGGAGAAAATCATAATATTTTAGGTCAAGGATTTCGTGTTAGTAGAAACAATATCAATGCACTTTTTAAAGAACATAATTTTAAAACTTAATAGAAATACATATATTTATTTTTAAATTATTTACAACATTAAAGCCATACATAACACATCTGTCTGTTACAACAAACCGCAGACAAAAAGTTTGGAATTAAATGCATAATCGAAATTGTTTTCATGATTTCTATAGACAGTGGTCATCATGGGAATGTTTATATTCATCAAGTTGTGTACAGTGATTTATAAGGATTTAGTTGTCAAATTTGTATTCAGTAAAAGGATATTAGATTACAATTTAATCTACAAATACAAATACTCCTTCACTTGAAAATCCAAGGTTTTTATATATAATGTTAGAAAAATTTCATCGCTCTTTTTTGATCCACGAATTTCAATTTCGAAACATTTTTATTCATTTAAATAGCTGCAGTCAAAAATAAAACAAAGATACTTTTATTAGTCTTCTACAACCCAACACAAATACATAAATTCACAAAAAACTCACAGATGGACAAGTGAATGATTTTGGTCATGCAGGGAAGGGTATTAAATTGATGTACTTGATATCGTTTTTATTGTTGTTTTATTTATTACTATGTTGCACAATGGAAAACGCAGTAATACCCGTAATGAAAATGAAACTGATTGGCCAAAACAAAAAATATTTGAAAAAAAAATAGCTGACAAATGACTTTGTTAAATGTTATAAACACCACCACCCACCCATAATACTCTTACTTTGTTCATTAAAGTACCAAACGCACACTTTTTATTCTCATCATTATCCTGGCTGGATATTGCAAATATTTCCCCTTAATAAAGATTTGTTGTTGATATCGAAATCATGAACATTTATTATTTTTTTTTTTTTTTTTAATTTGAGGTTGAATAAATAAAAATAATTACAACTTAATTTTATATAAATTTTAATCTTCTCAACTTCAGATGATGAGTATAAAAAAATATAAATATATATAAATCCTGCTGTTTTCAAACCATAAGGGGTCTGTTTTTACCACAAATGACTGAATTAAAACCAGTCATTAGGAGGAATTGAAATCCCCATTATGCCAATACAATAGAAAACGATTTAAAATGTGTCAATTTAGAATATGCTTTAAAAAATACATTTCTGGATGGTACTTTAAAAGTACGAGTACATAATCGTACCACAACTAAACTATACTTGTCTGTTCCTTTAAGATATTGTTTCAATGATGCATGTAACCCAATTTTTGTTCACTTCTACCCATATATATATATTTTTTTTTGCTGGCAGCAAACAAACCACTTGTGGCAAGCAGTACTTGTTATAGGTACTTAGTTGTAGTTAGTTAGTTATAGTTAGTAGTCAGTAATTAGCATTCATTGTAACTTTTAAATGAAAGGAATACCAAATGTAGTCGTCTTTAGTTATAGCTTTAAGATTTGTGAGTGCCCCAGTTGGCATATGGCCCAGAATGAACATTGAAAGGATTTTTTCAGCCGTTTAACAAGAGTTATTAAATCTTAATTAGAGTATTTGCTTAGGTTAAGTTTCTTGACTTTTGGTTCCAATTTTTGTAGATTTTTGAAAATTGTTGTTGTTCTCTTATATATGTACTTACTTTAATAAATTACATAATTAATAAGAATCCATGTTTTTGTTATTAAAATGTTACCTAAAAAAAAGAGAAAAAGAAAAATATAAGAACGTTTATTTAAAAGTTTGATATATTTTTAATTGATATATTCATAATATTGACGTAAACATTTGAAGGACTATCTTAGAATCGAATGAAAATATGCTGCCTATAGAAAACTATTCAGAAAAAACTCACATATTTTATAAATTTAATTCTATATTTTCCATAATATTTTTAATAATTTTTAGAAGCAAAATAAGTACATATTTTAAAATTGGCTGGATGATGATATCGGTTATTTTATATAAAATTTGTCGAAAATTATATTCGTACTAGTGATTTTCGACAAAAATGTTAGAAAAAATTAAATTATTTAAATCACTAAATGAACCCGGTTTTAATTGGGAAAAGAGAGCTTATCTATAAGCTCTACTACCATATAGTAGTATATAGGCGAAACTAATTGTCAAGGACCTAAGTCCCCTGTCAAAGACCTAACTGGTGAGAATGTATTAGTAGAAGCACAAAAATAAACACAGTTGTTCAAAAGGTACTAAATAAAAAATGTATTTTTTGGACGTTATTCTTTGTGTGTTATTAATGAAATTTTATATGGCAGTGAATGAAAATATTAGTTATTTATTTTTTTGAAAAGATATTTTAACTCAAAACATATTATAAACACGTCTTTTTGTTATTGTTTTGTTGAATTAAAAAAAGTATGTAAAATACTTTTTTAATTTTCAATACTAAAATGTACAGCTTTTCATTTTTCAATTTTAAATAAAATAAAATGTCAAAGAATAAAAAATATTTTTTTCGTTTGTAAAATATAAATTATTTTCGGGGTTTTAAATAAATGAAAAGTGTTGAAAAAAATAATAAACATTAAGTTTAAATGATAAGAAAAACTAATAAGTGCTAATATCCTCGCAATTTTGCGAAGAAAATTTGATGTTTAGTGAGTGCGTTTAGTTCTCAGAAGTTTGTTTTATTCTCTCAGAGCTCGTCTGTGTGAAGAGAATAAAAATTTTTCTTTGAAAACCCCTTCAGTTTCGCCTATATGTAATACTATATTTCTACTACTATCTTGTATTAAAAACAAATAATACTACTTAGACAGTTTCTATGTATATATGTATATAACTCTCTGCCTATGCCTAGTTTAAAGATAATTTTTTGCTTTTTTCTACAATGTTTAATAAAGTATATCTCATCATATTGTTAAAACTACAACTGGCATAAATGATTACTAATGCCAACCGTTTTTTGGGTGGGTCTTGTGTCTTTCAATGAATGTTCCAAATACGAAACAAACCAACAGATACAAAAACACACACAGACTCATAGCACTGTAAATAAAAATAAGACAGACTTAAAGTCTTGAACTTAGTTTGAAAAAAAAAGAAAAGCAAGACTAGATGTTTGTAACATGAGAATAAATATTTCAATGTATCTGTTTATATTTTTATTTTGTAAAGAATCAAACTTAAATGTTGTTATGTATAGATGACGAATGTATCTATAAGATACCACGATACTATACTATACAAATAAGTAGAAATAAAAAAGTAACCTCTTAAAAGGCCAACAAGTTATTATTGCCTTCTCATACATACATAAATATTTATGGTATTTAACACACTCGCATCGTACTGCGTTCAGCGCGTTCGTTATGAAAAATTTATATAATTTATTAGAATTTTTATTACACTCTTCTTGCTAACAGCAGTTATTTAAATGAATGGAATTGTTTATATATTTGTACTTGTGTTAAACAAACATCTGTCATTAAATTTTATTTTAATTTTAAACCAAAATTATATGTTAATAAGATACCTTTTCGGAAATGTTGGATTTTTTTTCATTACTAACTTTTTTATAATTAATAGTTTTCCAGATAATTTTTGCATGTTTATGGAAGTTTAAGTTAACTGTTAATTTCTTTCCATAAGTTTAATTAATATTTTTGTTTAGCCTAAATACGTATGCCACCGGACATTTAATTATTAAATACATACATTCTACTGCCGTTTATTGAAAATTATTACTAGAAGTCATGGCAACAGATGGCCGAGCAACAACTATCACGAAAATTTTTCTAAGATACATAGAATGTATTCTAACAAGAGCAACGACGTTGATTATATGTATGTAGGTATAATTACCTGTCAAGATATAATTTAGCGTTTCTATTGTGCAAAAGAAGAATAAAAAAACTCATCTACTAAGTAGATATGACAATTAACTATTGCGAATAGTTAGATGTAGATCCATATATGTATTATCGTTTGAATTTAATTTAGCAAAGTGTTTAGATTTAAAATCACTTAAATTTGTGAATGTTGTTTTGAATATTATCTAAATTGTTAGGAAATTTTAATAGAATTTTTAAATAAAAACTTCAATCTAATTCATGTCAAATGTCAACAAAAAACCAAATCATGTATATGTATGTAGGGCGAACTAAGCTAAAACTTGCTTAAGACTTGCTATTAAATTTTATACTGATCAATGTTTTGAAAGAGAAATTAGACCTCCCACCCCCCAAAACGAAGAATTTTCATACAAAATATAAACATGAGAAGAAAAAAAATAAAAAAGTTAAAAAAAGTAAATTTTCCCCTCCCCCCATAACGCACGAGGTGGATTCGCGTCTAGTTGAAATAATGTTAAAGACTTTAAAAAATATTTATTATACTCCAATTTATAGTGAAAGCAATATTTAAAAAAACGGCTATAGACGTCATTTGCATCTACGAGCACTAGTGCTCGACATCTATAGACGTCATTTAAGTCAACGTGTTAACATTTTTTAAACTAGTCCTGCCTATAAAGGAATCAAAAACTCATTGAAATATTTATTGTAGTGAACAAACAAAATGACAAATTATAACATTTAACATTATTTATCAAAATGTTTAAATTTTTCCCAAACAAATCAAAAGTTGAAAACAAATTTGTAATAAATGGCATGTTGTAGTCTTAAACAGCTTATGGCAAAATAAAATCCTATAAATGGTAAATAAACTTTAGTTATTTTTTTTTATAAAATAAAATTATTTTATATTTAACCAAGCCTTAGTTTTTACTTTTGCCATGTGCAATGGTCTGTGGGAAAGAAATAAGTATAAACGAACAACATAATTAGTGTCTTTTTAATTTTATGAAACTTTATCCTTAAAATATGTATAAAGCTACTTTCTCACCTGTAAAATATTTGGTGAAAATTAATATTTGAAGATATTACTTTATAATGCCTTTATTATTTATTTCAATGTTTATTTGCAATTACAAAAATTATCTATCTAAGAAAAAAACTAATACAAAATATAATGGGTACGTCTTTTTTGTCAAATATTTGTTAGGTGTGAACGTAAATTAAGTTAAAATTTAAAATTCAATTGTGTAATGAAAATGTTGATTATTGCGACTATTTCCGATTAAAAGGTTTTCTGAATTTTCTGTATTTAGAAACGTGATTAATTTCAAATAAGTATATTTATTAAAACTTTATGTATCAATAAATTTAAAACATTTCATTTAACTTTGCTTATATTATTTATATTTAACGACTCATTGCAAACTTATTTTTAACTTAAGAATTTTAAAAAAATGGCCTCATGGCATTATTATAAATTATTCATTAAGTGTTTTTAGGGAAAAAATAAAAATTTTAAAATAAATAAAATGGAGGTACGGGTCTGAAAAAAATATATATAGTTAGAGAATATTACTGTTTGGATGACTCGGTCCCGATAGTGGCCAAGGTGTGTGTCAACCTAAATATACATTGTAATAGCTTGTACTTACATAACCACATTTCAAACTACTACTAATTACTCTTATAATGACTTACATATAATCAAATACGTAAGTAATTTATTCTGCATCAGGTTTTAATCCACACAGAAAAAAATAGCTTTTCTGAAGTGGTGTTTTGAATAAGACAGCGAAATAAAGAACAAGGAGTCACAGTTTTGTATGTGTGAGCAATTTTTCTGTTAAAAAAAAAATAACTTTTAAACTCCTTAATTTTAAGTACTTATTTAATTAGTGATTTGTAAGTGAACTTGTTAAAATATTGTGTTAAAAAGATAAGGAAGAAGTATTTAATACTTTTAAATGAAAGTTTTTGCTATGTTAGTCTGTCTTAGCAAATTTTGCATTTGCTAAGACAGTTTTATTAAAAAGTTATAAAAATTATTTTATTCAACTAAACAAATTTCCTGCTATTAATTTTACATTATTTAGTGATACTAGCGTATCATGTTTTCAAAATAGAAGTTAAAGAAAATTTAAATAACTGCAAATTTATTTACTGAATATTAAATTGAGAAAACATCATTTTGCAAACGTTTTTTTGTTTTTAAGCAAATTTTCTAAGTATAATTCAGCTCGTTCCACTTTTGGTCAAGCGACTTAGAAAGGTACTATAAAAAACATAAATTATTCATAATTTTCAAACATTTTCATATTTCATGAATGTTTTTTAAGTATAAATCTAGAGTTTATAAAACTACACAAACAAAAAATTTAAAAAGGAAATAAAAAAGTAGTTTGCATTTTTTTTTTTTTTTTCATTTAACTAAAATAAACCGTTTTTACTAAAATAAAAATGTAAATGTTTTGTTTCTTTTTTTTGCATCTGGTAAGTGGGCAAAGCAATTAACCTGATTTTTTTGTATGTTCATAAAAAAATTTTCTAAATCATAAAGGTGTCTGTCTTGTCTTTACATTAACTATCATTCTTTCATTCATGCTCTTATATTCTCATACATAGATGGATACGTTTTGTAGGAAAAACATACATAAATGTTTGTATACGAGAATGGAATGTACAATTAACGACAACTGAGCGAATGACTGACTAGATTTAGTACTTTTTTTTAGTACCCGTGTAAATTGCAGATACATGTGTAAAAACAAAACAAACATATAAAACCGAATAAAAAAAGTAATCGAGGAAAATATTTCATAATAAAAGCCCAAAGCTTTAGCCAACTAAATACAAATACAACAACAAGAAAACATACAAACATAGATACTTTTTAGTGCAATAACCTCAGCGGCAACAAAACAACCACAAAAACCCCACTACAGTCTCAACAACACTAGTAAACAATTTTACTTTTTATGTTTTAAAAAGTACATACATCTGTATGTATATCTGTGTATAGGAACAAACATTATTATGAATGAAAATGCAAAAAAAAAAATAATAATAAAAAAACTAGTGCAAAAATAACACTAAATAAATCGTTTTTGTGCGAATTAAATAAAGCAAAAGAAAAAGAAACTTAACTAAAAATAAAAAAAAAACATCAAGGAAAACCACCTGCAGTTGGTTAATAGAAAATGTTAAATAATAAATAACAAATAAAATATTAATAACGAAGAGGGAATAAATAAACAATCAATCAAATGTTTAATGCTCCCGCCAATTTTTACATTTCACTGCATTATGAATGATAACTTTTGTAAATTATCTTCATATGATAAATGAATTCAATAATCTGAAAAAATAATTAACTTTTTTAATAAATACATTTATTTTATAACGAAATTGTTATTAAGATAAATAATATAGAGTTCAAAGCCCGATATTATGAGGAAATTTGTCGATATAATATAGTTTTCGGAACAAGATCTTATACATAGATATTATCAGCGCAAATTGGCCTAATTGAGCAAAAATTTAAAATAGACTTTATCCATATAAATTTTCGTAGAGCAATTTACTCAAAGTCAAAATAAAAGTAGGTTTGAAAATTGCGTCATATAGCGTGCACACAAGGTTTGCAAGGACATACAGACGGATAGAGAGGCGGACGAACACAGCTAAATCGAAATGTCATAATAAGTTCGATCTTTTCATGTTTATATACACCATTGTCAACTAACATAATAACTGATAGGTTTGACTTAGAGAAAAATTTGTTTATTAAATATATAAGATTTTTTAAGACACCTTAAATGGAAGCTTACTATGGGCCAACTATAATGAAGAAGTTAATCGGTTGTATTTGAAATGAGTATTTTGTTAACTATCTATATAAATAAAAAAATAATATTAGTTGGTTACCGATAACTTTAAATCTTTAGGGATATATAGATGTTTACACAGAGTGAAATAAACGCTTTGCAATTAGTTTATTATATTTAAAGTCAATACCAAGATTTTGCTAATTTTAGTTTGCCATTTAATAAAACAATAAGAACTTTTATTTATTCATTAAATAGAAGTAAATATTGCCCTAAATTATTTCAAACACGTAATAAACATCCGCAAGAAAAGCTAATAAATTTAAATACAAAATATCAAAAAATTGTTGCTTTGTTTTTATTTGAACTGCTTTGGACAGCAGGCGTTCTACTTTGATTTTTGTCTACCAAAAATTCTTACACAGTTCTATTGGTGAATAATCTCAACCCCTTACAGTTTTCGTTCTATACAAAATTCAATTTCTAATATTAGACATTTGAATGGTTCGTTGCAAATAAATATTTATTTTTAGGAAAATTTTGCTGTTAAGAAAGAAAAACAAAAACACTAATAAATATTTTCATTAAGAAGTAATGAAAATAAAAGCAAACTAACAAGTAAACACAGACAGCAGCCAAAAGTTAAATACCCCAAATACACAACCCACAAAACGTTTTAAAACAAACTAAATAAAATTGTGGCTAAAATCATTTACTACACCCTCGATAGAAATGAATGACTGAATATTGTTGGTATAAGTATAAAAGAAAAAGTGAATCTTCATTTTATATATTGTATATATGTACGTTCATGAATGCTGACTTGGTTAAATGTACTTATTGTCATAAGTAGTCATCATCACCCACTTGAGACAATAGATCGCAAAACCAATCAAAAACATCAGGGATGAAAAGTTCTCTACGAATTTCTTATTTCTACAACTTTTATTAAAAAACTAGTAGTTTCGGTCCGCGTTCCAGGACCTTGATTAGATATGTGGAGTCAAATTTTAAAAAATTCGGTTTGACGGTTTAAGAGAAATTGACCACCACAGTGTTTCGTGCCATTCGGGGCAGTAGTTTATTGTTACTAAATATTCATTCTATTCTTTATGATTTCGAATGATTTTTATTAATTTACCATTCCTGATACATATGTACACTAGATTCTAAAATAGCATTTTTAATTTCTTTATTGCTATTGCTATTGCTATTATTTGTAGAAACTGAAAGTCAAAGTAAAACTAAAATAGTAAAAAACAATTATTAACTGAAATAATGACAGAAAAACTTTTTTATTTATTACCCACAAACTTTATTTTCCCTTTTAGCCTCATAAACGAAAATTAACTCAAAGTTTTGCATTATTTATAACAAAACTTCTTAAATTCTTCTATAAAAATATAAGAAATTATTAATGTTAAAAGCTAAGGAAAGTGGTAAATATTATTTCATTTCCGTAAGAAAAAGAAAAAAATAAATTAAATATATACCACCAAAATTAAATATAAACAAAAACAAAATATGTACCAACGGAAAATAAACTAAATTACGTTAATAAACCGACCGGTTAGTTGAAAAAAATGACGTCAACTTTCCTATTAACAAACATTTATGTATCCTATAAATGCGTGTAGAAAATTTTATCGATTTTTCTTTTAATGTCCTTTGTTTTCTTCACAAGAGTCTTAAGCGTAAAAGAAAACAAACTTCTTACAACATTTTCCTTTTTATATTATTTGAGAAGTATATATTTAGGTTCATGTGTACTCGCCAAAAAAATACAAAAAATAAAACAAAAATATACTTCTTAAAAGGATGTCTGTTGTTTAAGGCAATTGTTACTGCGAAGAGGGAGAACATATACAAATAAATACTCTCTCTGTTTTAGCATTCAAATATGAATGTGTCTTGAATTGTTTGTGTTTTCCAGCGAAATGATGTCATTTTCATTTATCTGTAGGTATGTATATGAAATATAAAACAGTAGAGTTAATTTCAATATGGTGTGCATAAATTCTATAACTTATGGAAATTATGATTAATAATTGAAGCGAAATAAACTTTAATTTTTATTTGATTTCTATACAATTAGATTTTTTTACGAAATATTAATAAATAAATTTCAAAAATTTATAAAAAAAATTGCAGTCTTTCATACGTTCAAAAAGTAAATTATAACTTTGAATCACACATTAAAGTTATTTCAAGATTGAAATATTTGTATACATTTAGTAAGGCAGCTGCCACGCCCAATTTTTTGAAATTTTTAATTTATCAACAGTTTTGCTTTGGTCTAAAACATCGAGTCGAATTTAGTAAAAAATAAGTAATTAAATGTGTTTAGTTTCCACTTAAATAAAGTATTTTTTTTAAGAGCCAATCTAATGAACTTTATTATTTAAATAAATATAAATTTTACTACAAATCCAACGACATTTAAAAAAACTACTCTAGTGTTAAATTAAGAAAATTATGGGATGATTGACTCTTTGAAAACTGTTCAGAAGTCAAGCGAAAACAAAATTGGGTAAAGATCGTGACGTTGTAAAAATAAAAAAATAACAATTGCGGAAATTAATGAAAAAAATAACTTTAATTTATGAAAATTAAACAATGAGATAAAAAATACTATCTTATAAAATATAAATGGGTTGAGCAGAATTTGAACGAAGTTCCAAAACAATGTTTCCAAGCACATGTTTTCGTTGTAGTTTATTATTTTTGATTTTAAAATAACATTATTAATTTAAAAATAATATAGTGGTAAGTTTATTAATGGAATAATTTCTTTCAAAATTTTAAAGGTTGTGTCCCGATTAACAGCCGATAGATGCGTATTAATATACTGAACAATAAATTAAAATTCATTGAATAACAAATTATTTTCGCTTTTTTCGAAATGGGTCTGAAAAATTCCGTAATTTTAAGCTGATTACTTGAAAATAATTTTAGAACTTTTGTAAAACATTTTTGGTCCACAAAATGATTTTTAGTTTTTGCATTTGCTTATACAAAAAAATTTAAAAAATAGTTTGGCATTTTATTTAGTCTGTTTAAAATTTTTTTGAAATTTATATGCCTCTAAGGAATTTCTTCACCAATTTCTCTAAAATTTTTGAATGAATGAATATTTAAGTATAATTAAAACCCCCGGTACAAAAATCTGGTTTTGTAATAAATATTACATAAATTGTACAAAACTAGTTATTTTATTATATGGTTCTATAGAACCAGTTTTAAACAAATAAAATTGTTAAAATAATTTTCTGTGGAAAAAATAAAATTTGTATTATTTTTGTTGTTATATTTTTTTAATAAAGTGCGACATAAAAATAAAATCCACAACATAAATTCTAAATCATCTGTTACGACAAAAAACATGACGTAATCTTTTCGACATTATTAAAAAAAAACAACAATAAAACTGAAAAATAAAGATACTAATAGCAAAACTATCTACACATCTATATACTAGAGGTCTAGAAAACAGACAAAATAATCCAATGAACAACAACATGTTATAGAAATACAAATTCTGAAAAAAGTATTCAGCAAAAAAAAAAAAACAATATAAATGAACAGAAAAAAATCATAAATTGGTTATAAAAAGCTTTAAATTTAGATACAACAACATGAAAATAACAAATTACGAAAAAACTTAAGCACGCCGAAATTTATTTAATTTTATACACAATAGATTCACAAAAAAATATTTTTAAATAAACTAAGAGAAATCAACAAAAATTTGAAATGAAAAAAATGGCTCGTTTAGGGCGGGTGGATGTTTTTGGAAAAAACTGTTTGGTCAATTATTGAAAATTAAACGAACATCAGACGATTAATACCAGAGTCCTTGGGGAAGTGCTTATGAGTTAAAATAAACTACAATAAAATGACATATTTTAAATGTTTTAATGACAGTCAACTTCGGCACTCCATTATAAATTGTACTCGTAACAAACAAAAATATTAAATTTAATGGTTTTTATATTAATTATATTGGCGAAACAAAAAATAACATGTTGAGAATTAAGCATTTTAATTGTTCAAATAATATTTTTTGGTAACACAAATAATTATTAAAATTAATCATGGCGTCATTAATGAAAAAGCTTTTTGCTGTAGCAAAATAAAAATTATCAATTGGATTAAATTTTAAATTTATTTTTTAATAAAATGGTTAAAAATTTTAAAGCCTTGACCTTGATGGCGATATTTATAGGGATGAGTATGTATTTCTTTATGTCTGTCAGTTAAAATCAAATTTCTCAAAGTTTTTGTGTAAAATTTTCTTTAAATTAAACGTTTAATAAATTATTATGAATAAGACTTTAAAAGTGTTTGACTGTTTTAGTTTTCATTTAAACGTATAAATTAAAAATAAATTGTTAAATTTTGTACAAGTTTAAATTTCTTTAAAAATCATGTACTCTTCTTCAATATTAAAAGTTGACCTCAATTGATTGTCATCAAATTATTTTAGACTTTGGCAATATTTGTCCCATTATGTATTACTATTTGAGAATTTTGAAAATAGATATATATTATGATTTAAAAATAGATAAACTGTAGTTTATTAACTTATGTATTCTTCAAATAAATAATGTTCATTAATTCATTAAATCGAAAAATTTATTAATATAAGAAAATGAAACAAATTAATTTTAGAAATAAAAAATAAAACAAACGACCCCAAAAACTTAAAAACTAAATTTGAAATAAAAGAAAACACGCAACTGAAATACAGAATTTGTATAAATGCCAAAAATTGTTTATGTTGTTGTAATTTTTTTGTAGGCTGAATATTTTTATTTTTGTTTGTTACTTTTGAAAGGCTGACGTCATTTGCGATGTGTGGTGAGGTGATGGCGTTGATGAGAGCAGCCGAGTCTACAGGCTAGTCATTCATTCAGTCAGTTGTCAACACACAGTAACCATTTCAATTGTGTGGTTAAATTGAAGCGATTTTAGCCATGGTTTGTAAATTAAATACATATACATACATATTATTAAAATTTTAAGTTTCAAAAACATTTATTTGTGTTAAATTCAAAGAGCAATGAAATAAGAAATCGTAACAACGTGTTTCTTTAGTTTTCCATTCTATGCCCTCAACTTCATAATGAAGTTGTGTGTTAAACTATATTTTCATAAAGCTTGTCTTGTTACTACTATTGGTGTTAGATTTTGTTATTATTTTTTTAGAATGTTAGTGAAACTGTAAGGCTTTATTATACGATTAATAAATAATACTAATATTGACTGCCTGCCCCACCTTAGAGGTAAAATGAGTGCGAATTAGTTTTCTCTTTGCTTTAGCATTCGCTCTCTTACAATTAGTTTAAAAATTAGACTCAAACTTTTGTTGTTAGAAGAAAACCTGTTTTATTATAGAAAAAACTCAAAAATTTCGTTTAATTCTTAGCAATAGATACGGGAGGAAGGAAGCTGTCACTGATTGTTTTCTCTTTGTGTATATGAATAAACAACAATACCAACAAAATGTGTGAATGTATTTTGTGCAGATTTTTCTTTTATTTTTATTCGTATTAATTTAATAGACAAAAATGCGAAAGAAAATGTTAAAGAATAGAAGGAAAAAATAAAAACAAAATAACACAACTTGTTTTTATGGGAAAATTGTTATTTGGAACTAACTAACACACTCTCTCCCATACCACCACCTGTCAGAGTTTGCTATTATACACAATTGTTTGGGAAATAGCACGAGTTCAAAAACAATTTTTGTTTGGTTTTTACAAAGTGATAATAGTTTTATATTATTTTTTTGTTTATATTTTGTTCCAAACTAGTTCCTAAAACACATGCATAAATTTTACAGATTTAGATTATTGTTAATTCTTATGATTTCTGTTCTAAATTTACATCTTGACAACTAATTCTTAAAAAGTTTAAAATTATTATATTAGATATTTCCTGAGGAATCAGTTTTTTATTAATTTTATTTATTCTTAACTGAAGTTCTAAAGATTGGTATCTATTTTTAGAAATTTAAATGATTTTAAAGTTTACCCGATCGCAAGAGATCATAGAGCATATAATTTGAAACTAATGAATTCATGATGGGATTATTACAATTTTATTAGGTATATTTGTTCTTATGGTTTTAGTTTTTAGTATATTGTTTAGAATAAATTAAGGAATCTTGAAGATTTCCTATATTTTTTTTAAATTTTTTAATATTCCTGAACTGTTAATATTTTTAATTTATTATAGGTACCTGTTAAATATTAAAAGATACTTCCTATTCAATACATAATAGGTATCTAACTTTATCTTTACATAATTTGTTTGGAAAATTAAAAGTAGAAGACAATCTAGTCTATTGTCCTTTATGGACTGGGAATAGTCCATATACCTACTAGACAATAGACGAGTCTTTAAGAAAGACTAGTATAGTCTACTTATTAACTACACCATTTCTAATTATATTTTAGAAATTTTTAGTTTAATTTCAGAAATTTCTAATTATAATTTTCTAAAAATAAACTTATTTAAATATTATAAATGAAAACTTACCTTTAAGTTAATGTAAAAAGAGTTAACTGCATAAAATTGTTTTAGAAATTCCTTTTCTTTTTTATGCATTAGTTCAAAAGAAATTCCTTTAATGTTTATTTATATGGCAATGCCTTTAGTAAAAGAGTGACATCAACAAAAAGTACAAAAACAAATACACACACTCATACTTTCACATATTTACACTCTCTCTCTTTCTCATCATCAACATTTACTCACTCAACAATCATAAGAAAAATAACAACAAAAATTGCACAACATTAAGTCATCAACACATTCAGTATTGTTATACGAACTCGTACTGTTATTTATTCAATTAATGAAACTGTCATTTATAAATTAAATTTAAATTACAATTTAATAAATAAAAGCTTCATAAAAATTTAACATAAAATTAGAAGAGAAGAAATTAACATGATTTTAGTTAGAAAAACTCACACACTCATTCATCCGTTCTTTCTCATCCAAATATCAGGGAATATAAAGGTTTTCTTTTTTAACCCTTTGAATTATGAATTTTTAAATTTATAAATTGAATCATGAGTAAAGCCGTACTTTTTATTCTTTAATCGATTCTAGTATATTTTGTTGAGATAATTTTAATTTGTTGCTTTAAACGCATGTTATTGCCAAAGAAACGAAAAATTATGACGCTTGCTTCCTGACAGTAACTTCAAATACATACCTATATGAAATTATGTGATTTAAAACAGAATTTGTACATACTTTTCCATCTCTGTATAGAACACGAAAAAATTGAGCAGATAAAGCCACGCTCAGGTGAGCGTGAGAAATTGTTATTAAAAAGAGAGTAGATTTGGTTAATTTAATTTTTTGAGTTTGATTTGCTTGAAACAATAAAAAAAGTTACGTCTTTCTTGAAATTTTTGTATACGATTTTTCTATGTAATTTTTTTTGGCTTATTTCGTTTTTACGTTATTTTCATTTGGTTTTTGTTGTTGTGTTCAGTAGAAATGTGTGATGATGATATTCGTTAAATAAATGACCAAAATATTTAGATAATAATGATGTTTGTTGACGATATTTTTGTTTGTGTGAGTTGTAGTAGTTTTTTTCTGTTTTTGCTATTTAGTCAGTACAGCAGCCACTTGGCAATTGAAGTACAAATAAAAAACACCGTTTTTAATGATTTTTTTAATACTGGTTATCGTTAATTTACTACAATAAATAAAATCTATGCTTTTTGTTTATTCTTTCTAATATTTTTACTATTCATTAACACAATCTTTTTTGTTTTTCTCTAAATGTTGTAGAATTTTGGGTGCGGTGCCCAAAAAAAAAATATTTATTTTTTTGTTATTTTAATTATTGCCTTCTACATTATTATTGTAATACACAACTAAATTTAACTCACTTTAGTTTAATCAAGACGAATTGAAGACAATTTTTGATGTGGTACACTAAAAATATATATTTTTTGTTTCTTACACAGACACTATACACTTACTAACGCGCACACGTTATTACCGAAAATAGTCCGCTGAACAGAACCAACGCGTATCACGACCAAAAACGTAATGAACAAACCGCTTTTATTTTGACTCAATTTGGTTAAATAAAAATTAAATGCGCTCTCAATAACTCTTTGAGTACTATTTTATTAATTTTTCTCTTCTTATCCTATTGACTTATCCTAATAACTGTATATGCATCTGGCAATTCTGTTGTTTATTTGACAGCCGTGGTGGGTTTTGTGCAGCGTTGCCACTTCATACAACAAAATACGAAAAACACCAAACACTATTTAAAACCTACCAAACATGTCGAAATCACACATCTTGAAATCTCTATTAGCATTTTTTTAACAACTGCTTCTATTTAAAGTTTTCTTATAGAATGAATAGTTTATACTTAAGGAATTAGAGAAAATTTCCAAAAAAATTTGGCATATTACCTTGTGAAATAATTCGTCTAAAAATCATATTTTTCGCTTTTATTCCTTTATTTATAATTCCTTCATATATAAATCCCATGAGGACAACGATATAAGAAAACTAACATAAACTCGATGAAATTTTTGTAAATTTGACACTTAACAATCGGATTATTACTGCTTCGAAAAACCAATAATTATTTTGTTGTGTCAAAGTTACGAATTTGTATAAATTAGTTTAAGTTCATAATAATTTCATCCTACAAACTAGGACCAAAATCGAAAACTTACAACCAAACTACCAATAGTCGTTATAGGGATTTGCAATTACCAAATTTTTTAAATCCAAAATTTTGTGTCATATATGTTTTATAAGATTTTAAATTTAAAATGTTAAGGCTTTATTTAAAATTATTTTATAAAATGAAATCAAATTGCATATTTGAATTTGAAGTATGTTTGTATGTATATACTATAACGGTTTTTTTGTGGTAGTTTAGACAAACAACAGTACTGCCAAACTCAATTTTTGTGGTGAGTTAATATCAACATAAGTTGAATAAGCAAGACCAAAAGATGTTAGTTATATTACTAATTATTTATTGAAAAAATGAAATATTGTATAAAAAATATTTCATTTGTAACACATTGAAATATTAATTTAAAACCCAGAAAAGTATTATACTGACCGTTGAAAATACTAAAAGTTTAAAATACAAATATTTTTTAGTTTGGTGTTAAAAATTGGCAATATCAGGGCACGATTTCACCCAGTCCCCATATAATGCTAATTGTATGAGGATCGGCCTATAATTAAGTCTACTCTCCAGAAAAAAAACTTATAACGCCCACAACTGGTTGAATAATACAATAATAAAAACTAAGTAACTAACTGTTAGCTAACTAACTATACAACTAATTTCCTAACTAACCAAACTGTATAAAAGTTTATTTTATAAACCTTTGGTAAATGTTTATGTTTAGGACCCTTAGGAGCTGATATATTTCTCTTTCTAATATTTATCACGGTACTTGACAAAACGTCGACAGAAAAATTTTCAGATTTTATGTTAATGCATAGTGGTAACAAAATGCATAATTTATCACGGCAACTCTCAGATAATTTTTCTAAAATAATGCTATATTTTATAAAAACAATTCAAATTTAATGCAAATTTTGTAAATAAACACAGATTTCGCCAAAACTAATGTTAAACATTAATTTTGAAAAATTCTATACAAATTTTACAATACATTGACATTCGTTATCAAGACAACGTTGTCTAAACAATTGTTTAGACAACACTGTCATAACGAAGCTATAACGCAAATAAATGCCGTCTGTACCTGTTAATTTTTTATCATGATAAGAATTTGACTTAGTATAAATTTCAGAACTGGTTCTAAACACTAATAGTTTTAGAACGAGTGCAAATTGAACTATTTCAGATTCTTAAACAACAACCTTGGAACTAGTTGTGTCGCCATTACGTCTGGAACCTGTTCATCGGATTATTGTTTTGGCTTTAAAATTCTTCTAAAGAGTTTTCAAGGAACTAGTTCTTTGACATAAGTTATGTATTGTGCTAATCCGTTAATGAGTGTCGACTCCATACTTTCCTCAGAACCAGTTCCGAAGGTGACAATTTCGAAGAAAAATCATTGGGCTCAACGCCAAAGTAGAATGAATGCAGGCTATAATCCTGCGGTCTATAACTAGTTGTAGAACTAATACAATTTTTTGTAATTATTTTGATAGTTTTTATTTTTCTTGATATTTATGATTTCATATATTTATTTTTTAATTGGTTTTTTTTATAATAATTTCTTATGTAATTAGAACAATCAGTTAAGAATAATTAAATATTTTAAATTTGTATTTTACTAATTACGATTTTATATAAATATTTAGAAAACACTACGATCGAACGAAATTCTTTTTTTAAGCAAATATCAAGTACAAAGCTAATTTTTGAATTTTTTTAAGGAAAAAAGTAAAGCATTCGATCATAGTGTATTTATTAATTTATGACATATTGTTTTTATTTTATTACAATGACATTCAAAATTAAAACATTAATATCATGTTTTTTGCAATTTTTATATTGTTTCCTTCTTTTAATTTAATCAATAAATACATATAAATGTGGAAATAATATTTGTTTCATTATATTGATAGTTATAGGTCGACACTATGTAAACTAAGTTTTCAGATTTAAATGTCAAATTATCTGAAGTTGGAGAAAATAGTTTATTAGGTATTCCAACCTATAACAACCAATATTTGTAGAATAATTCTGCGCTGTTCTGTAAAACGAAATTATCAGTTTCTAAGACAGATACGAACATTTAGAGCCGAAAATACCACATTGTGATTGAATAAGCTTTAGTATCGAAAATAAATGTCTTCGAAAATAACATTTTAGATATGCGCTATTTTTTATTTTAAATTAAGCACTTTTTTTTCTTAAAACACAAATTTTTGTGATTAAAAAATCTGATTCCAAAAAAACTATTCGTTTAACAAAACAGAGCCAATTATAGATCTTATCTTTAACTTTATTTTTTTAGAGGAAAATTAATTTTCTATTTAATTGTATTTAATAAGTAAAACAAAAAACACATAAATACACACATAAATCATAAAGGAATAATACAAAAATACTTAAATTCTAGCCTCACACTAAATAATGTCTTTTATTCAAAAGTTGTTTGCATAATTTACTAAAAATTGTTTAGATATTTTATTTTAGTTTGTTTAATATTATTTGTTTATAGTAAAGTTTGGGATTTTGGATTAACTTAGCTAAAGATTTAAATACTTGTTTTCTTAAAATTAATTTATTAAATTCATATTATTTACAAAAAAAGTTATTTAAAAAATGAACAAAACATATTGTTTACTTTTTTGTCTTTGTGTGCAAAGCGTAGTGGGGAAACTTTTTTCACATTTGCGGCCGAGTCCAAAGTTCACTTAAGTCTTTCGGTCTTAGTTTACCAATATCTGCAATTAAATTAAAAAAATATATATATTAATGAAATATTTATATTTGTTTATATTAACCCGAATTTAGAAAACTTACCCAATTGTCCCGGTTTCGGTGAGGGCCATACAATATCAAATCTGGGTTGCACAGTTAAAGCGCTGCTTTGCGATGGTCTTAATGATGTACTACTGTAAATAGAAGTAATTTTAAATTATTAAAAAATTTAAATGTTTTAAAACTACCAACCTATACGGATGTTTGAGACAGCCATATACTTCACGGTAACGTCCATAAAGTGTACCATATGATACACCCAGAATACGAGCTGCTTTTTTCATTTCAAGTCTTTTATTCTTTATGGCATCAAGAACCTGCAAAAACAGATTGACACCACAATATTGAATAAAAAAATAACAATATATCATGTTTATTAAGGACAATAGATTAGTAAGGATAAAATCCTGTACTTACTCTTCGCGTAAAAGGTTCCTCCCAGAATTGGGGCCGCCTGCCTTTAGCCAAATAGTCATCCATTTTAATAACATCCTGCCACTGAGACATTTCTTCTGTTGTCAAACGTAACTCGGCCTCATTGAATTCCTCCATTTTTATATCGACATATTCGTCCGGATGATGACCATTGGAAGCTGAAGACGATGATGTTGGTATTGAAGCCGTCGGAGCATGTATAAAGTCGTGAGTCATTAGGATGCCGTGTTCATTGATCAAATAACCTTCCGGTACATATTTGCCATAATGATGTGGATGGTGAAGAGGTGGTGGTGCTGGTTGAGGATGATGAGAATGTGTGTGGGAATGGTGAGAATGATGAGAATGGTGATGATGCGCTGAAGTTGAAGACTTGTGAGCTGCACTTGTGGATGGCGATGATGCCGAAGAAGGTGTAGCTGATGCGGATGAATTATTATTTGTTGAGGAAGATGTTGATTTCTCTTTTGTTGACTGTTGTACCGTTTCTATTTCTTCCACAGTTTGTGGCACATTAGCTGGATCCATTGTTTCTACTTCATCCTCGTTTTCCGATTTGTGCTGCAATGCTTCTTCTTTAGAGCTTTTGCGTTTTAGCGCCTTCATGTTTGGATGTTCTGGTGTAGATTCCTTAGAATGTTTTTCCGTTTTCCGTTTGTTAGCTGCAGTTTCCTCATTTTCTTCTTTTATATCTCGCAGTTCCTCTTCGTCCTCTTCCCCTTGATCCAATGGATCCTTTTGTTCATTTTCATGTTCTAATGAACTAGTTATCCATTCCGGTTCTGTGGCCGATTCATCATCCATTAGATCGTCTTCATGTTGGACTCGTGTTGGTCGATAACGTAAACGTTGTTTTTGCTGTTGGATATGTTGTTGGTAAACAACGGATGCTGCTGACGGGGAGTTTGGTCTGGAATGCTGAGATGTAGCGCCGTGGTTGTTTTGTTCATCATTGCACTGAGATCCTTCTAAGTATGCACTACTATCGCCTGGTTCGGAATAATGCCCTAATTTTCTTCTGAAATTCAGAATTAAGCAAATTAGTATAAATGATTTTAGCAGATTAAGTTATTATCAAATTTCACTTACACATTGAACACATCGTAGGCATCATCCAATGGTGGTCGACCCCGTTTGCGTTTTGGTCCCAAATATGAATCAATTGGCGAACTGGCAGCAGCTACTATTGATACCGCCGATGTTGGTATGGGAGTCAGTGTGGGCATGCGCGTAGCTGTGGTCGAATGTTTGGGTGATGGTGTTTTCTGTTCACGTTCCGTATCCGGCGTTTGAGATCTATGTTGTGCTTCGTGACCATAACTATCATAGCGATTGCGCGACTGTGATGGTGAATGGAATTCTGTTTGTGGTGTGGGTGGTGGAGGAATATCCTCATCATCTCGCCAAGTTACTTCGGCCAGACCTTTTATTTTGAGATCATCGGCAGTTTTAAGTAAAGATGCTAGACTCGCCTGAAAGTTTTATCAAATTAATAAATATTTTCATCATAATATCAACAACAAAACTTACATGTTCCACATTTATTTCACCCTTGTACATAAATTCAATTAAACATTTAATATCGGCGAACGTTATATCCTTCATTATAATAATGGGATCTCGTTCACTAGCGTAGTTGGTAAGGACTGTATCGAAAAATGTACTACAGGCACACAGCACCACTCGGTGGGCTCTAATCAATTGTCCCTCACAGGCCAATGTAACATCACAAAAACAACCACGATCCAATAGCTGAGAGAACATGGTCTGTAAATTACTGTGATGGTATTTCCACCGCAAACAATACTGTTGCGGCAACATTTTGAAATTATTTTTTTCTTCAGCTAAAATAAAAAGAATTTAAAAGATTATTATTTTTTATTTGTAAATTGATAATAAAAAATTAACATATTTTCAAAATTAAATATTTCGAAATTATAATTTAGATTTGAATTCGAATTCGTAAGATGACAGACAGTACATAGTGAGGACGATTAATGTTTTTAATAAATAAGAAAAAAGTGTATTCATCACCCGCTTTCGATTCAACGTTTTTTAATAAAAATATTTAAAATAAAAAAATTTTAATAATGACCAGAAAAAACTCAACTATCCCCTTTTCGAAAAAAGACGACCAATAAATATGAAAAAGTCCATCAAAATAAATTTCAATATACATACATATACATAAATATATATTTTTTACAGGATGTATTCATCCTTTATTTTCTTTAACTTTTTTATTTTAATTTTAAAGCAAAAAAATCCTCTCGTTAAAAATATAAAAATGCGACATAAAAAACTTTCATAAAACCAGAGAACGAACAAAAATATATGTATGTGTTTATATAAATATATATAAAAAACGTAAAAAAATTTATTAAAAAAAAAACTGAAAAATATATAAAAATTTGTGAGAAATATATTGTATATAAAAAAATCTTAGTACTCATATAAAATATGTGTGCTACTACTCGTTCGTACCTTGCAAGCCACCATTCATTCGAACACAAACACAAAAAAGAAGTAGAACCCAACCAAAATCCACTATTAACCCCGTTCACCACCCACTCATCTTAAAATATATGACAATGGGTTAAAAAAAAACTGTTGGGTTAAAAAAAAATTCACATAATTTTTATGTTTATTTTTTTAATTTTTTTTGTTTTGCTTTTTTGGAATACACCAAAAAGGGGTTGCCTTTTAACAAATGTGATGCTGAATTTGCTTAAAAAACGAGGTAGAAAAATAAATATTAAACATAAAAAATGTTAACTTAAAAAAATTATGAAGAAAATGTTATAAAAAACTAAACAACATTAATAGGAACTGACATATTATTCTTTCCTTTTCCTTTTTACCAATTTGTTTTTTTCTTTCTTTTTTATGTTTAATAAAATTTAAGAATTTTTTATAAGTAGAGGTGGTGTATAAACGAAACAAATGTTGACATTTTATGACATCATCTTCTTTTTCTGCAAAGTTTTCAATATAAAAAAAAAGATTTTCAAAAATTTCATTATTAGTAAAAATTACATTTTTAAAAAAATACTTTAAACTATTTGAAAAGTGTTTCATATAAATTGTAATTATTTTTCAAAAATTAGTTTGGAAATATTTTTGTAAGGACGAGTTTCTTACTACTCAGTTAAACTAGGCTTAACTTGATGTTAGATTAAACTTGGTACAAATTTAGGCGGACTTTAAACGATGATTGCGATTTTGAGTTTAAGATTTAAGCTCAGTTAACTTTGTTAGTATTGCCAAGTTTTTACTCAAAAACATAAACATGAACAGCTGTTTTTTTGAAACAATACTTTTGTAAAATAGAAAATTTTAGAAAAATGTTAAATAAACATTTAAAACAATAATAAATAAAACAAAACAAATCAGAAAATTGCAATTTACTTAAAATATTAAGTTTTTGTTCTTCCAAAATCATTGTTTTATTGTTATTATTAATTGTGTTTTCTCACTTATAACTTGAGTTTAATTGACCAATTACACTCAGTTAAACTAAGATAATAAGGAACTTTATTGATAACTGAAAAACATGAAACATATATTAAACCAGGTCTAACCAAAGAATGAAGATTATCTTTATCAGAAAAACTCGTACTAAGTAACCCTTTCCAAATTTTGTAATTTGGAGTACATGATCCGTTAGGTATTCCTTTATAATACAGGTATGGATCATGTTTATTTTTTTTAAACAACATGTTCCATGGCCTGAATTGCATGGGACCATATAGCGGATCAAGTAATCCCATAATTTAAACAAGGGAGTAGTTTTGGGACTACTCCAATGTAATGCATGGATTAATTAAGTGCGAGCAATGCGTAAAATGGATTGGAATAAATATGGCGCCCATATGTCTTAACAGGCAGTAGTATTGTATGGATTGTTAGAACACTTTCCCATAGGTATTGTTTGAATTATATAGGTACCAGGCCGCTCGGAGTAGTCGGCAACGAAAGGCGAATGTATTAGCTTTAAAGAGCTGGGAAATCGAGGTAGTTAAATTGACGAACGCAAAACCATTCTACACAAGTGAGATTGAATTAAAAATATAGTTGAGAGAATCCCATGGGTATAACCACAAAGACCCTAATGAGAGCAAGACATGAAATTTTCTAAAAAACTGAGTTGCACCAGTTATACAAAATTTGACGTGCGTACTCAGATTAATGTAAAACAGTAAAACTTTGGAGCACTTTTTTTACCCATGGCATAACCCTTATGTTTGTCAAACTCCATGTAATAAAAATTTGAAAATCGTGCGGTTAGGTATACCGAGGAAGTGATATTCTTCCGGGTATAATATTCCTCGCGAATACTGATTGGAAAATTCTTAAGAATTACGGCCATGAAAATGAGTTACTGTACATTAGAGTGCTCCAAGCTTGTATGAAGGAAAACAAAATCGATTTTTTTAGCTGTTGCTAAAATTTGGCCATTTAGTAATAAATTTTGGACATTTTTGTAAAGGAATCGCAATGTGCACATAATAAGCATTTCAGAAAGATAACATAAAATCCATAAATCCCTATGAGATCTTCTAAACATTTTAAAATTAGTTTAACAAAGTTTCAAAAAACTGAAATTGGAAATTTTAAACGGCCGTTGAAAAAATTAAACTTTTTTGACCATAGCTGACAACAAGTTCGTTTTATCATATACGGACAAAAACTATTATTCGAGTAATTATAGATATATTTGAAGTAAGAAAATGATTTTTTAAAATAATTAGAAATTTTTAATAATAAATTATTTTGGGAATCATAAAATAAAGCAAGAAAGTTCTGAGAGGGGTAAAAAACACGATTTTGCATTCCATACAGAGTTATTTTTTGGGCCATTTTTCATTCATGTTCATAACGCAAAATTATCTTAAATTTAGCATAATGTAGATCCAAGTAGGTATAAAGTTTTTAAAAGAACTTAAGATATATGTACATATGTATATGTATGTATACTTTTTTCATTTTTAAAAAGTAAAAATCTAATACACTATTGGTAAATTTTTTTGGTGTTAGTGCCCGAGAGTATATAATTTGTTTTTCAGCCCTTCCCACCCTTATCATCACTGCCCACACTAAATAAAAATAGCCAAAAACAACAAAAGCAAAAACTAAATGCATTGGAAACTGCCAGAAAAAAACAAAACTCATAAAAGGGTTTTTTGTTGTAGCATTTTGTGTCCTTTATTTTAATTTTTGCTGTAAATTATTTTGAATTTATTTTAATGACTCTGTTTCAGTACAAGTTTTTTCATAGATTTTTTCTACTATTTTTTTATTTCTTTTTAATGTGAAGGACCTGTAAGCAATGACATTATTTTAAATGAAAAAAGTAACATAAAATTTAACTTTTTTATAGAAATTTTTTTACAATACCGAACGTCGTATATAAAAGTAATTCTATCTAAAAAAAAGGGGTATTTTTCCATAATTTTTTTTTCTCTCTTTAATTATGCTACACCTGCAAAAAGTAAAAAAGGAATATTTGTTGCATTAAAACGAAAATGTATACGTAATTCAAGAATACAGGTGGTTGCATGAAAAACTAAGAAGTTGATTGTTTGTTAGTGTTTTAAATCGAAGCAAATGTAAAATTTGTATTAAATTTAATATTCAAAAAGATTTTATAGTTAACACAAATGGGAAAATAAATTCTGATTGGTTCTTAACTAGAAGCCATATTTCAAACAATATTTCCATGTTTTAATAAGACCATTTTTAAAGTTCCGATATCAGTTATAATTTTGGATTAAATTTTAAAGGAACTTAAAAACCAAGATCTCTTGTTCATCTTACCCATTTTATTTAACTACCCTGTATATTTTTTTATTAAAGCAACTTTATTTAATCCCGTAAATAAATGAACATTTTTTAATATAAATTTCTTTTTTAATACATATATTTTTCATTTTTATTTTATGTCAGAATTTTTCATTTTATCACATTGAAACATCCTTTTATCCTTATACTATTAAAAAAAGTACAAGAAAAACAAGAAAACTCTGTAGAAAAAATTTTACAAAATGAAATTTTTTCTAGTTTGAAATTCCTCTTAACATTTTTGTTGATTTTATATGGTATTTTTGAAAAGCTGCCAAGGCAAAATTACCAAAAAAAAGCTACAAAACACATACTTTTAACGAAAAAATAGGAAAAAATCCAAAAGGATATTTCAACTTTGCCAAAAACAAGAAGCAAAAATATTTTTTCAAGCTATAAAAAGGCATGTCCTTTTTTATAGCCTAAAAATAATAAAAGAAAAAAAAATATAAAAAATATCCACCCACATTATTTAGCCCAATTTTATTTTCATTGTAGTTTTTGCTATAATAAAGCAATACTTAGTAAAAATGTATGAGTACATATGCGGAGAGAAAAATAGGTGTGCAAATCACTTCACTGAAGACATAAAGACTGCAATAACTAACTAACAAACTAACAAACTAACAAACTAACAAACTAACAAACTAACAAACTAACAAACTAACTAACTAACTAACTTGCTAACTAATTAACTTTTCCTACAAAAGCTCGATTTTTTAATAAATAAAAAAAATTATAGATTCGACCCTAGTTTTTTGTTCTCAATTTCTTTAAACCATATAAATAAAGCAAGAAATTCGGAGGGTGGAGAAGATGTTTTATTTTTATCACACAAATAACACAATTTTCCTGACATTTTCTTCTTTTTTCGAATCCCTTTTTTTTTAAATAGCTAAAATATAATAGAGGGTTACGTCCTCTTCAAAAATATTTATTTATAAAATTTTAGAAATAAAAGATATCACACACATGCACACATTTACACATATAAGAAAACCCTTAGTCATAAACTTTAGATTTTTGCAAAATAAAAAAAAGGAAAAAAAGATTGCTGATATTCCTACAAATGCCACTCAACCGTTCTTTTTTCAGCTTAATTTTTTTCATCTAAAGCTTTTGATTTTTTTATTTTTAATTTTTTCCATTTTTTTTGAATCGCGTGGAAAAAATTTTCTTTTATATTTTTCCATCACAGCTTGGATGGTTTGTTTGGGCTTTTGTGTTCATTTCTCGTTAAAAAAAAATAATAAAAAACACAAAATAATACAAACATACTGAGAACGATGAAGAAGAAGTCGACGACGACTACGGACTGGGTAGAAGGTGGGGTTGGAGAGGTTTTTGGAGAAAAAAATTATAAAAATACAAAAAATGCCATTACAACATATAAAAAATATATATAAAAAAATGACAGCAGCAGCAGCAACAACTACAAAAACCGTAGAAAGCAAGAAAAACGTAGAGAGCTACAGCAAAATGAAAAAATAACGACCATTTTTTGTTATTATTTTTTCGCTTTAATTTTTGTATTTGTAGTTGTTTTTTTTCGTTTATACTTTTTTGCTTAAAGATATTTGTTGAGTTTTTTTAATAAAAAAATTTTTCATTTTTACCATGTTTTATTTTTGCAATTTTATCCTTTTTTTCTGAAAATATCGATTTTTATGTCATGATAATAATGAAAAAAGGTGCTCCTGTTTTTTATTCTACCAAGCAAATCTACACTGACAGAATGTCATATTAAAATAATTAGAATATAACTTTTTAATTAATGAAATTATTATGAAATTCAGACAAACGGGCGAAGAAGATATATAATTGGCGTCAGCTCCTAATACGTTGCAACATCAGATAATAGCATTATTATCTGATGTTGCAACAGACACAACCCAGGCACTCAGTGATGACCCAAGGCCTAAACTATATGGAGCTGTGCGTAACTTTACATTGAAAATGTCATGAGTTTCGATGAGGCATAAACACTATGTCAAAACCCGATGACAGTGGTTCGCACTAAGTTACGTGAAATTCATGTTTTAAGGATCAACACCGAAAAACCTAACGCTCCTAAAAGACATACAGGCCCTCCTGCAACTGGCTTCTTAATAGCCACAAGCACTGTCGTCACATTAAATATTTTTTCAAGTGTATTATGGGTATAATTTTTTCAAACACACTTTTTTCGACATAGAAAAACGTGGAATTTTTTCATTAAATAAAAAAAACCAACAGTTTTTTGTGCTTCTTTTTCCTTTGGATATCAACATTTCCTATTATGTATTAAAAATATACATACATATAAATTTAAAATCAGTTTAAAATCTTAAAAATCATTAATATAATACTAAAATTTCACTTCCTAACAACTTCCAATAAAAGAACATAAAAATTATTTCCTAAGAATGACTTCAGATGTAGTGAATTTGTAATCAAAAAAAAAGGACATCCCACCTATGACAGGCCTGTCCCAGCAAAAAATAATTGATGTCATAGTTTACAAACTACATCCTAATCACATCTAAAAATGCGATTACATACTATTCGCTTTTATAAACCAAATATTTCTTTACAAATGAAACCCCAGTAAAAGTAGAAAAGTCTTACAAACAACATATTTGAAGTACTTTAAGTTTTGGTGAAAAACCAGTAAAATTTCCATAAGAGTGCAATTAAGGAAATTTATTTTTGACATCCAAATATCGGTTTTTAACTGCTTCTTTAACTAAGATTATATGTTGTTCCAAAATGAACAGCATCCCTCCAATGACACGCTAATGTAAATTTCATAGGTTTTCCACCCGAATTTGAAGCTCTTCGAGTTACTAGTTCTAATGAAAATACTACATCTTTTTCCACACTTTTTTTGCTGAGGTTTTAAAATCATAACTTCTTTAGGTATTTTCAGTACTTCCATGGAGTAAATTCTACATCTTTTTCGCCTTTTTGAAAGATCTTTTTTTGCTGGGATGTTTTTGAACCTAACAAACATTATTGGAACTTTACTACTAATATTTATATCAGTTTCGAAATATGATGATATTTTACAATTAAATAGAGCTACACCGATGATTTAACGCTCTGATGGAATACGGATAGAATTTTATTTGTGAGCGTTTGAGGTGATCTTTAAGTGAGTGATCTTTATATTTAAGTCGTCGATCCCAGAAGGTGAACCTACGAATAAGTGCTTCCACTTAATTAACATTTTCAACATGTTTTCAATAAAGTTTTACCTACATTTCCGGAAACTCTTTTGATTCATTACATACCGACATAGGTATGTATATGTATATAGAAAGACTAATGTTATTCGATCTTAATGAAAATAAAAACAAATAATGATTGTATGTATTTTCCAAAAACTGCTTTGTCTGGACTTTTAGTTTTTCGAGTTTTATATAAAAACAACCCTATAAAAGGAAGGGAATTGGGAAATTGGAAAAAAATATGTATATGTAAATTATTACTTCAGCCTTAGACCATGACATATTCTCGATTGAAAGCAACAAAAAACCGTAAAGTTTTTGCCAATTTATTTATTTTTTTGAAAAACGTAATGTTTTGTTAAAAGTCCACACATACTATTCCTGCTCACTGCAGTGTTTGAACTTTCATTTTAACTGTTTTTACCTCATTTTAACAGTTTTTCTACAAACGCATACACAGATACGTTTTTTTTTTTTGTATCTAGTACAATATACCAAGTATTTTATGTATAAAGCATAATTCATATAATATGTACAAATAGTTTTTTGTTTTTTTCGAAAATTACAAAAAAACCTTAAATATTTTTATGTATGAATTACACTTATGGCTTTTTGAAAAAAATTAAAAATAACCCTTTTTTCGCTTATTTTTTTTAAACTTTTTTTGTATTTTGTTTTTATATGTCATTTGTGTAAATTACAGAGTAGACACAAACAAAAAACAAAATTAATGTCAACATAATGAAAATGCAGAGAAACCAACTAACGAATTTTACAAAAAAGAAAAAAATAAATAAATTTCCCTTTGTTGTTATTATTATTGTTTTATCTGTAGTAGTACCATACAGCAAACTAAGAAAAAAGTACATATTTTATTGCCAAACATGAAGACGAAAAAATGGTCTACAAACTTGCCAACCAAACACATACTCACTCACTAAACAACTAATACATACATATTTATATTAGACCCGTCAATAAAATATATGTAGATTTGTTGAAATTTCCAAGAAATTATAACTGATTTTAAAGATTTTTTTATAGACCTATATAAATTTTTTGCAATAACATAGTTTGCAATTAAAATTTTCTGTCAATTTTAATTTTATAAGACTATTGAAAATTAATTGTATCTTTTATTTGAAATCACATAAAAATCGCAAATAATAAACCTACTTTCAAGGGACTAGTCTAATATAAATACACCGACAGGCTTTGCTTCCCTTATAGCATTTTGTTTGTTTACAAAAAGCAAAACTTTACATACCGTGTTTTTCAAATATTTTTTTTCTTTAAAAACTGTGTGTTAATCCCTAAAGCACTTAAGTTATTTTTTGTTTAAATTATAATAAAATATACATACATATAAGATTTAAAGAAAAACTACAAATTGTGGTACATAATGTCTTTTTTTTGCAAAAAAAATAAACAACTTCAGGAAGAAATCATATTTTTGTGCATTATTTTAGTTTAATATTAATTTTCCAACAAAAAAGCAGATCAATTTAGTTTTTTGTTTAAATTGAACATTACATTTTGTTTTATGTTAAAAACTGGCCTTTTTGTGAGAGAACAGCAAAAAACATATTATTAATATTTAAACATTTATTTTTGTCATTAATAAGAAGTTTTAAAATGTTTAAAATTTCAAACTCTTAATATTTTACCGCAATTCAGTTTAAATTAAAATAAAATGTTTACAAAAACTAGGAAAATAATTAAATATTAAATATAAAAAGTTTAAGGGAATTGCTTTGGTTTTTTCTGAAAATATTCGTCTAATATGATTTAATATTATGATATTCATCAATAAAAAATAAATCAACAAAATCTAAAAGTTTTCAATTCAATGTGAATTTATTTAACAAAAAATTGCCTTTTATATAATGTTTTATAAACAAAGTAAAATAAATTATATATTTCTATAAAGTATATTTATGTGCATATTAACAAATTTCCATGAAATAACACAAATTATTAGAAAATATTATCAAAAAAAAAAAAAAAACTGATTAAAATACATTTTTAATTACGCAATTTTAAAACAAAAAATATATATTTCGATGAAACAAAACAGTTTTCTTAAAAAAATAAAATTAAAATATTGCAAAAAAAAACTTATAAACAAATAAGTGAAGTGAAAAAAAAATAATTTTAATTTAACTAATGATAAAAGACATCAGAAATCCATTACAATGGATCTACTATTAAAAAATTCGTGAATTTTAAAATTTTAATGTTTGAAAATAAAAAAAAATACAAAAAACATAGGACCGAATTGCCACATATGTATGTGATCGACTTAAACTTATTGTTATATGTAAAAAAGGTCTAAATTTCAAAGGAAATTATTTGTTTACCCACAATCAAACATTATGATTTTCTCCATTGATAGGTATTGTTTGTGCCCCACACACAAGTTATATGATCTTTCAAAATTGTGAAAAAGAGTACGACGGATGGAGTGCGAAAGGGTCTGATGATCTGATGAAATCATCAGACATTGATAGAAATGAACGGATGGAAAATTAGACATTCGTATCGTTCTCTTCATTTTTTGAAATGATTCAAAAAACAATCAAGTCGCATTAGATCAGAGATGTATTTTTGTGTTTCCATCCTACTTTGTTATTGTTTTATACTAATCGTGTAAACATAAAAAATATAAATCACACCACCCACATAAATTGTGGGTCGTCCCACAATTAACCCTAGCAGACCTTAGCACTAATTTGTTCAATAATATAGTCCCTTATCCAGAAAGAAGAATGTAAAACAATATTTGAAATTTTGTAAGAAAAACACTAACAATTTTTTTTCTTTTCTTCTTTCTTAATTTGTGTATAATAGAATTTTTAATTCAGAAGAGCTTGATCCGTCAACTCTTATTCCCAATATTTCTTTGAAATAAGTACATATCATTTAATATAGGGCTTATAAGATTCAGTATAGCCAAATATAACACTTTTACTTTTGTGTTCATAACTTGATTTTTGTTTATAAATCTACCTAAAGATTTTAATGAAAAAAATATAGTCCGATATCTTCCTGATTTTGCTTTTTATTTTGTCATTCGAAAAAAAATTTTAAATTATTATTAATTTTAGTTCTTTCAGTTTTCATTTACGTTGAAAATTTGATGTTCATATGTTGTTTGTGTATGCTAATGAATGTTTATTTGAATACTTATGTTTAAAATACAATTTTTCAATGTTCATAAAAATAAACATTTTTACATACATACGTACATATAACTACTCTAAGATTTAAAGCAGTGATTGCCACTTATATTTAGAAAAAAAATCGAAGATCAAATGGTATATTTTAAAAAAGTCTCTGTATCCTTTCGTTAATCGTATATGATATTTTAATCTAAGCATAAATCACCTCTATATTTCCTCAAATACTTTGGCAAATACTTAATTTTCTCTTTACGCCGACCACTGCTATCAACTACGTCCATCTGTATGTGCCATTTATTCAAAAACAAACAACACAAAATACATTTGAAAATTAATTTTTATTTAGAAAATTTTTGAAATTCCTCAAAAATTTAAATATTTATAAACAAAAAGGTAAAATGATTTTTTGGTAAATGTGATTTTTTTTGATATTTTTCCAAAAAAATACAGAAAAATAAAAATAAATACATACGAAATTGTAGTTTGCTTAAAATATGAAATAAAGGTTTAATTTTTAACAACTTTCGTAATTGTTTTGGCAATCAATTAAAATTGCACATTAGCGAAATGAGTGGTATTCTATATGAGATTCGTTAGAAAAAAGTTCACTTTATAGAATAAATAAAAATCATGCTTTTCCAAGAACTTTTTTTGGCAAATAAATCCAAGTTATAAGCGAGAAAAACCAATCAACAAAAACAATAAAATAAACAATTCGGAAGAAGAAAATCTTAATATTATTATTGTTTTAAATGTTATTTTCATTTTTTTCTAAAATTTTACATTTTACAAAAGTAATACAAACTTGTTGTTTGTTCATTGTTAATATTTTTGATAGAAATTGACAAATTTAACTGCTCCTTAACCCATTACTAAAACACACTTATAGTATAAATTCCGCATGCTCTAATTCGACTTAAGAATGATCTGAGTTATTTATCACACCGTATTCAGCTATCAAAACTCCTCCTCTTCTGACAAAATTGTCATAATTTATAGAATATTTTTTTGAAAGAATTTTAAATGAACAAATAATTATAACTAAACCAAATACAAAAAATTAATTTTTAAATTTTTTACCATATAAAATTTGCTCTCTGCCTCTGCCATTATTATGCTTATAGCTGCATATTGTATTATTAATGAATTTCTCAACAAAAAAAGTTTTTCTAAATAAAATTAATTTTAAAAATTCCCAAAAAATAATAAAAACAGATAAGACAGAAAACCTCTCAGAAACAAAAAATAAAATATTTTGCTTCAATGCATAAAAAAATTTTGTTGTTTTTATTTATTTATTTTTTTTTTTTTTTTTTTTTTTGCAAACTGCTAGAATTTAATTTTTGCTTTTTTTTTTGTTTAGTTAAAAAATGTTTACTTTAAAATGAAAAAAAAACAACAAAAAATATATACAACGAGAAAAAGTTTTTTTCGGTTCACATATTTTCATGAATTTTTCGCTTTTTTTGTAAAAAAAAAAAACAAAAAAATTAAAACACAAATTCCAGACAAATACAAAAGCTCTATTCAAAATAAAGTATTATGAAAAAAATCCAACAAAATTTAGAGGAGTTCAACTACAGACAGCAAGTAAAAGCCAAACAACAACAGCAACCAAGAAGGAGCAACAACTACAAAAACAGCTAAAACATAGAAATTCTTTCAAAGAAAAAAATCCAAAGATGAACAAAAAAACACAAATTAAAAAAATAAATATTTGCCGCTTTTTCATAATTTCAAATAAGCAAAAAATCAATAAATATCTCGTATACGGTATTTCAAGAATTTCTGATTATTTTTTTTTTTCATCTTTTCTTAATTTCATTTCTAAATAAATCAAAAACAACAAGAAAATAAGAGGAAATTTATATATAGTATGAATAATGTTGGTAAAATAAATTAAAACCTTTAAATAGAAGCAAACTACACACACTTTTTTATTAATAACATTTTAGCATTATTATTATTGTTATTGTTTATTCGTTTATTTTTTCAGTTTTTAAATCACATAATTTATGATTTATATTTTTTATTAAAAAAATTTTGTTTATTTTTTAAATTATAGATAAATAGCTGCAAATAACCGTTATATTTTAACCTTGTTTAGTTTTTGTTTTTAACACAAAAACAACTTAAAACATAAGCTATTTTAACAAATTGTTTTCTATTGTTTTATGTTTTGTTTGTTTAGTGTAAGAATCATTTGAAAAATATTATTTCTTTTTTTCCAAATACAAAGTGTGACAAACAATTGTTGCTACAAAATAAAGTAGCGTTTTAATAATGCAAATTACTTTTAAGAAACATAAATTAGTTTTGTTAGAAAATTAAACACTAATTTTCAAAAGATTTTATTTTAATAGAAATATTTATAATTTATTGAATATTTTACATTAATAATGTGTTAAAGATTTTATGCAAAGAGCCCAACAGAATTCCGGAATTTTATGACATACATATGTAGTATTAGAACAGAAATCCGTAGTAATGTAAGATATTTCAAATTCTTAAATTGTCTTCAATTTAAAATTTTGTTGAAAACTACAGACATTTGTAGGATCTCATTTAAATGCCAAAATTGTGCTTATTTTACGATAAAAGTACACTATATCTAAGCAAATCGAAGAGATATGTATCTTTAAATGTAAAACCATTTTCATGGAAAAACTTTTCATAAGATCAATCCTTTTGGAAAGTGTATTTTGAACTAGACTATAGACTAGACTAGACTAGACTAGACTAGACTAGACTAGACTATAGACTAGACTATAGACTTGTCTATAGACTAGACTATAGACTAGACTATAGACTAGACTATAGACTAGACTATAGACTGGACTATAGACTAGACTAAAGACTAGACTATAGACTAGACTATAGACTAAACTGTAGACTAAACTGTAGACTAGAGTATAAACTAGACTATAGACTAGACTATAGACTAGACTATAGACAAGACTATAGACTAGACTATATACTAGATTTTAGACTAAACTATAGACTAGACTATAGACTAGACTATAGACTAGACTATAGACTAGACTATAGACTAGACTATAGACTAGACTATAGACTAGACTATAGACTAGACTATAGAGTAGACTATAGACTAGACTATAAACTAGACTACAGAGTAGACTATAGACTAGACTATAGACGAGACTATAGACATAAACAAAAAATCTTTGAACTAAATTTTCTTAAGATTAATCCCAAATTTACTTTAAATTGACCCATATAAAATCACTCTTACAGAAAATCTATTATTGTCAAAAAGAATATTGTTTAAAATTTTCGATGCCTGACTCTGCAGAATCTTCTTAATTTCAACTTTTACAAAATGTGTACATAAGGCCTTTGAGTTTTATCTAACGATATATTTAATTATAACATGTTTTCTTAAGAATTATATTTTTAAATTTTTGTGGTTTAATTGTTTTTTTTTATTTTCTAGTGCAATGCAAAACAAAAACACATTTTGAAAAACCCAATTTTTAATAATATAAAAAGGCATTTGAATCACAGAAATTTCAGTTAAAATCTGTGTCATGATAAAAAACCAGGGAAATCCCATTAAATTATTCGAAATAAATTTATTAAATTTATAAAAATAAAAAATGTATAACAAAGTCAGTTATGGAGATTTAATATTAAAAAATACAACTTTTTATTACACGTTTTATTTAATGAACTTAATCTACGGGATATTTTTCGAGAGTTATTAGAATTGAAAATTGGATTTCACTCAAAAAATTATTTGAAATCATATCAACAAATGTTCTATATAACTACTCAATACTTAGGTAGATTTAAAAAAGTATTGTACCGTTTATATGAATGAATATTTTTTTAAAGACTAAAACTTAAAAATTGATTTCTCTAGTTTTTTTTTTTAATCTTGAATTTCTTTTATTTAATAATTTTATTTTTCGAAATATGATGCAATCTAGTTAAAAACTTTTAGTATTTTCAAAAGTATAATAAAATGTTTTTTATTTCAGTTCAAAAGAAATAAATAGTTTTGCCTCAAACTAACTTTTTTTACTTTAAACCATAAAATTTTCTAGAAAATTTTACAAGTTATTAAAAAAATCAAATTAAATTGAAAAATTGCTATAAGAAAATAAATATAAAAAAGAATTCATATGAAATGTTTTTTTACGATTTTTTCTACTTCTACACATTTTCAAACCAACAATTTACACATGAATATTTTTCTTTTACGAGTTCTTTAAGACTTTTTCTTTTTTTTATTATTTTTTGTTGTTGTCGCTTTTTTAATTTTGCAAGAATTTTATAGAAATATAAAACATCTTTGGATCTTTCTGAGATGTAACAAAAAAAACAGTAAATAAAAAAATAATAGTAAACGTAAGGAAGGAGAAAAATATATAATAAGAACAAGAAAAGAAACTGGTCAATACTTGGAATAACAAAATCAACAATTACTGGGATGTTTAAACCTCCCGCCATCACATCACAACAACCCAATATAAACACATACTTTTTACTTGCATCCACAATTTCCTTTCATTTCCTTGTAGCAACATTTTTTATTTACTTTTTTTCTAAATCGTTAGAATTGTTTTCTATTTTGGAAAAAAGGAAAAGACAAACGCATTTGTAGAAAATCACACAAAAAAGTAGTTTAGCAACATACGTTTCCATAACGATCAAGGGGAATGGACTTGAGATGATGATGACGACGACGATGTTGATGATGATTAAGACAAAAAAAAATAAACGCTTTTTCATAACAACAGCAAATTATTTTTATTTTTTGTTGAGATAGGTTTTTATTTTCCTTCTTGTTGTTTTTGCTATTACTGATGATGTATGGGGATTTGGAAAATATTGTAGCCCAACAAACAATTTCGTTGTAATTTAAAGTAAATGTTTCTGACAAAAATTGTCCCTGAAAAAAGACAAAATTATTGAAAGACAATATTTTGTTAGTATCTGTCATTCCATAGCTAATGTTTGTTGGGATATTATAATTTTTTTACTGGATATTTTATGTACAAAAATATGTACAATTTGGTGTGCGTAAAATATATAGGTATGTACATACAAATATACTATGTAAGTGTATAAATATTTAAGAATTCATAGAAACCAGATTTAATTTTTTTCTCTTTTTTTAAAAAACTTTTTATTTTTTCGAAAATATTATTTTTGCTGCTGCAACAGTTTGTGGTTAGAGTGTTAGAATTTTCAGGCTATAAGTTTTTCTTTCTACACAAAATAACATCTCTTCAATATTGAAATACAAAGCAAAGAAAAAACACAAAATTTTAGACAAGTAATATTATAATTAAATTGTGTTAAAAAAAGGTGTCAAGAATATATTTACCAGTGGAGAAATAGGGTGATATCGTGAACTATGCTTTAGGTCTGGTAGATAGAAATACACCTAGGCGACTATAGGGCGCTTCTTGTCATGGAATTTGTAAGAATTTTTCAATCAATTGGATATAATTTCGGCAAAATTTTGAAAATGGTACACAAGTGCTCCATAGTTTCACGATGCGCGATCCGAATCCGCACGTCTTATTTTGTATAGCTGTGCCTGCAATCCAGTGAGTATACTGAGAATACGTACTATCGTAATAACCCCAGACATTTCCATTTTGCGGAGGCTTCTCATTAGGGTTGCCTCATAATTGCCTTGTGGCGGTTGATAAATATGTTAAGCCTTAAAGGCGCCTTTTTTGTTCTAATCCAATTTATTTCACGGACTTTTGCCTGGAAGATAGTCTTGTGATTGTGTAAACAGCGGTATATTTCTGTTTCTGGGTCTTAAATATAGAACTCCAGGCCTACTTTGTCCTCCAATTTAGAGCAACGATGGTATTATTTAGAACAACGAGGGTATTATTTAGATTAGATAAGTGTTTATGCGAATCTCTAGCAACATTTCCAGAGCCTTGGGTGATGTAGTACCTACTCATGGCAGCATGTAAGCTAAACTGGTATGCTATGTAAGTCCACCATAAGCTGGAATTGAAATCTATTCCCTTAACAGATTGGTTAGGGTCCTTAGTCCTAGTAATGTAAGGTATATAATGATTGGCGGAAAGTAAATTATTTGTTTAAATAAATTATTAAATGGCTATGCCTAACGACGAACAAGTCTGACTATATTTAACATTACCATACTTCAAACCCCCTACTTCAATTTACAACAAATTTACGACAAATCTCTAAAGAAAAAATTAACCGGAAAACTTGTATGAAAAACACACACAAAAAAAGAAAACTAAAAAAGCAGAAACAATTAAAATTCTTAACTTTTTTCCAATATATATGTATGTACATTTAGAAAAAAGCACAAGAAAGACACAGTAAATCAGTAAAATACTCTCCTGTAAAAAGTAAAATAGAAAAAAGAACAAAATTATAATCAAACACACAACAAAACAGAACAGAAGCTTTTAAGCAACTCATACAGGAACATCCCAACAACCAACAATCATCATAAGCAACATCATCATCATGATGGAGCCTAAACTCCCATCAAGCCGCACAAACGCCCCCTGTATATTTTGTTGTGATGTGTTGTATTTTTATTATTATTTTTTATTTTTTTGCAGTTT
>NC_060951.1:65992214-65995250 GCF_022045245.1 Lucilia cuprina
TTTTTTAATAAAAAAACACAATTTTAGTTATTTTTCCTACTATAACAACAAATATCTATGTGTGTTGTTACACCAAAAAAATAAAATGTTTGTATGATTAAGAGGGAGAAGATTTAAGAAAAAAAGCAGTTTGTTGAAATAAATTTTCTGAAGACCATAGATATCTTCGGTATTATAATATTTAATAGTTAAAATCGATCCTTAAACAGAGATATGAGCAAAATTATAAAAAAACAAGTATGAATGTGTAATCGGACATAGTCGACCATATGATATCCTACACCAGTTAGTATGTTAAAAATGGTATGTATGTCAGTATGTTTTTTTTTTAATTATTCCGGAATACTTTTACTTATTTTTGTCAAAAAAGGAGATTTTTTTACAAAAGGACTCAAAGGGGAGTAGGCGAAAATATGGGCCTATCCTTATGTTGGTAGAGGACTCAGAAAACGATTCTAAGCCAATTGGTATACTTTAAAGTGAGTATATGGCAAATACTTTTGTATGTTACAAACATCAGCACAAACCCAATATACTCTCCCCACTGATAGAATTATTTTAAATAATAAAGAAGTTTGTTCTGAAATATTTTAACAATTCGTCAGCAAAATTATGTTTTTTTCTGAAGAAGGGGTTATACGGGAGCAAGAGTAAATATTGGCATATACATACAAAAACTGTTAAAGGATTTTACGTTTTCATTAATGTTATCTATGCAGAATTTTAGTGATACTAGTGTTTATAAGTAAATTACTGAATGTAAATTCCTTTAAATTTTAACTTTAATTAATTTCAACTAACATTTTACCTACCAGTGTAATTTAGCATAACAAAAATTTTTTCTCGTCTATTGAATTTTTCGTTTTACAGTCTTTGCCTTATTTTTAATCATGGAAAAAAAAGAAAAAAAATTACCTTCATTATAAAAAATTTTCTTATTTTTAGTACGACCCGAAAGAAAGAAAAAACCCAGCGACCGACGACTACTGCAAACAAATCTTATTTACCATAGAAAAAAATAAATAATAAAAAATGCGATTTTTTTTCTTGTCTGTAGATTATAAATTGCAATAAAAAAAGTTGGTGGGTTTTTTCAACTTTTTTTTAGTTTTTATTAAAAATAAAAAATAATGCCCTTCGCCACGGATGAGATTTTAGAATTAAAATAAAATAATATACATATATATGTATATAAATTTATACGTATCTAAGTGTATGCCTTTATGGTGATATCATCAAACAAAACAATTTTTCTTTTAACGGTTTTTTTAATAAAGCAAAACATTTTAAATAATTAATTAAAAAGGGAATTTGAGAAACTAAACGCCGATATAAATAGCAATTTGATAATATTATCAAAACCTAATGATTAATTAATAAAAATATATAAATATTATCTTTTTTTCAATTTTAGAATTTAAAAATAATTCTTATCGAAAATATTTACAATTGTATGTACTTGTATACAAATTTCTTAAGGTAGGTTGTTTTTTACGTCTAAAAACTTTTTTATTTATTAAACCCTAAATTACTTTATAAAATTTAAGATATTAAATTAAATTTAGTATAATTTAATTAATTTAATTATTTGATTTTTCAAAAAACAGAAAGAAAACAAAATAATTAAATTTTTTTTTTGAAGCGATTAAGAAACAAAAAATATTTTTTTCTAACTAATAACAACAAAATATACTTTTTAATTAAAAAAAATTAAAAAAGTTTAAACATTTTATAACAAAGACCCTGAGAGTTCTAAGTAAAAAGACAAGCAACCATTGTGAAAAAATCATATTATAGGCTGCTAAAAACACTCACTACTGACAGACTGACTCTCTGTCTGGTTAACTGACTTATTGTCTGTCTTCTTAACCAACTTCCCTGCCAGTTAGCTGAGGCAAAACAAAACATTCAATATTTCTACAAGTAGTATCATGAATCATATTTATGGGTATTTTTATTTAGAATTTAAAATTTTTTCTTATCTTGTTTTTTTGTTATTTTTTCTTTTTTTGGGTTTTTATATTTATTTATTTTTTAATTTTGTATAATATAATTGTGTGAAACCGCAAGGTAACCAAAATAGAAAAAAATATATATAAAGGCAACACACTTATAAAAATAATTTCAAAAACCAAAAATTTTATGTCTAAAAACTTTAATCAAAGTACATGTGATATAAAACAATTGACGGCTAAATTTAAATTTATTATTTTTTTATGTTTTTAATAGATAAAGTGTATTTTAATATGTTTATTATAATATATGAAATTTATTATAAAAAAGCATGCAATTATTTGGAAAATTTTCAATTAGTTTTAATTCAATTATAGATTATGATTTTGTAACAATTCTGTTTTACTTAAATGTTAATAAGTGCAAGAATTGCAATTTTCAAGTCCATTTAAAGATGAGAAATTCCTACGTATATGTACATGGGTTAAGTTAGGTTGATAGGAGGATGTATACTACATCAAATTCGAAGAAATACACCTAGGCCACAATCGGGCCTGTTGTGCGCTCCAATTCATGAAAAAAATTGTTCACTGAATGTATTATTTTTCCATGTTTAGAAACTCAGTTTCCTGGACGTAATTCCTAAGAATCTTCCAATCGGTGTTGGTAAAGAATGCTATTTCCGGAATAACATCACTTCCAAGATACTTGGATCTAACTTCGACGAATGCCTGACAGTGGCAAACAAAGTGCTCCAGACTTTCACTGTCCTCTCCACTACATTCGTCTGAATCCGCACGTACAGATGTGCACGTAATCCTGTGTGTCCACTCAGAATACGTACCATCATACTAACTTGCTCATTTTGAGATTTCTCGTCTTGCTCTCATCAGGGTTATACCCACCGTTTCATTATTTCAAGAGAGCTTATGGGATTCTCTCATCCATATTCGCCCTTTCGTTGCCGACTACTCCCGAGTGGCCTGGTAACCATATGATGTAAACCTTACCTCTGGGAGAGTATTCAGTTAAAGCTTTCTCACAATCCAATACGGTCTTAGATTTAATTCTATCACCTGATAT
>NC_060951.1:65995350-65998271 GCF_022045245.1 Lucilia cuprina
GTTTTTATTAAAATATTTCTTTTTTTGTTTTTGTTGCTGTTGTTTTATAATAATAATTTCAATAAAATTGAGGTGATTTTTTTGTATTGTTTCACTTTTTTGTTGTTATTGTAAAAATTTAATTAAAAAACTTAATAATATTTTTGTGTTGTTTTTGTATTGAGAGGGGTGATAAAACTTTATATTCATTATTATTACTTTTTTGTAGTCGTTGTTGCTGTTTTTTGTTATATCCAATGATTATTATTATTTTTATTTTTTTCAAGGAAAATCTGTTTTTTTTTTTGCAGTATTCAAAAATTGTTTATAACTTTTTTTCATTTATATTTGAATTATTAATAATACATACCTAGATATTTAATATTTTTATTATTTATTTTTTTAGAGTTAATAAAATATTTCCTGTACATAAAACTTTACAATAATTTATTTTACTCAATACAATAAATGTAATATAATTTTTTGTTTTATATCATTCTAACATAATAGTGAAATATTAAATTAAAAACTGTAAAAAAGAAAATATGTATAATAAACTGTTTGCAGTTTTTTTTTCTTAAAATATACTTTATTTATAAATAAAAAATATAATTATTTTCGAACACGCAAAATGTAATTAGTTTAGTTTGTATTGAAAAGTAATATGAATAACGAAAAAAAATAATAATTATTTTATGTATAAATATTTATATTAAATGTTCAAAGCGTTAAAAAACTGTGAGTTGAGGTGCAAGGATGTCATGTTGTTAATTAAACATTTAATTAACAATTTAATTGTGTTATTATAGTTTTTAAGTTATTTTTTATAACATTTCTGTACTTAGACAAAATAAATAAGTTCAAATTAACATTATATACATACATATGTACATATAAATAAATAATTTTTATTAAATCGGGTATTTTTTTTATAAATTTTATCGCTGTTTTTAGAGACGAACAACACTTGACTCTTGAAAACACAAAATCCCTTCATATTCTAAAAATTAGCTGAAAGGTATCAAATATCATGTATATGTACATATCCATGAAATAAATTTAAATATCCGTAAATTTTTTACCCGGAGATCAAAAATATTGAGAAAACCCCGGTTTTTTTTCCATATTTGAGACGACAACACCTTTATTCATAAAATACTAAATGATAGACCAATACGACGCCTTTAAAATAAAGATATATTATGTTATATCATCCTCCTTCTTTAAGATATCATAACGTAAAGATTAAAACAAGTGACCAACCATAAAAGAGCATTTATCTTAAATATTACATTAGTCCCGATATATTTCTGCAATTAATAGACGAAAAACTAATCTTCGCTTTAGGAGCTAATATAGTACAGAGATTATTATACCCTAGTGCTTATGTTTGTAACATCCAAAAATAAGTCCTAAAGTTCACCAATCGGCTCAGAATTACATTTGAGTCGACTGCGATATGCCCGTCAGTCCGTCTATATATACATGTACAGCTTATGCGCACACTACAGATTATAATCGGTCCATTATTTCGCCTAGCACCCATACAACGGTACCCCCGACTGATGCTTTTGAGCGCTTAATTTTTTTAAATGTAAACACTAATTTCACGATAAAATTCAGCATGAATAACATTAATGTAGACATAAATCTACTAAAATTAATAAGGATAACACCATATTTACTCTTTCCCCCGTAAAACCGATATTTTACAAAATCTCCTTTTTTTGTCAAGAAATTGTGAAAATATTATATATAACGATTAAAAACAAACTAAATGATTTATAAAGGTCTTGTATTAAACTTAGACCTGCTGCGTTTTATCCAGATACAAGTGCATTTAACAGAATTATAAGCTTATAAGATTTTTTCTTATAATTTCATCATCAGAAAATGATTCTAAGCCGACTTTTAAGGTGGATGTAGAACGAATATTTTTGTGCGTTACATTTTTTATAGTGAAGTAAAAAAAATATCTTTTATTACGTTTCGACTTTACTTTAAGGCAAACTGTTTAAATTATTCATAATTCATATATCGGATATAAATTTAAGTTAAATCGACAGATTGAATTTTCAGATGAGAAAATATCTCAATAAATAACGGTTGATCTGCTATAACATCTCAAATATGGCCAAAAAAAACGACGATTTTTCAAAATGTATAATAAGAGATAAACGTATCTAATAGAGAAATTTGGAAGTTGGCCTGTGTTATTTTATTTTTTATGTGTCCTATGAGAAAGTCATACTCTATAGATTAAAATAAAAATACAGTCAGAAACTGGAACAAAATATCAATATTTTGTATAATCATATACATATCGGTTATGGATGTAAGTCACTTTAATAACTCATTAAATGGCTACTCTGCTAACAATATGGATTTAAGTTTTATATAGAAACAATAATTTTCGCAACAACTTCCTTTTAATACCAATACATTTACGTATGTTTATAGTTTGATTTATTTTAAAGACAAAGACAAATTTGCAATTTGTTAAACAAACAATTTATCAAACTAATTTAATAACCCCCATATTCATAAACAAATTTTTATTTTATAAACGATTTATACATCAAATTTCGCATGAAAATTTTGTTTTATAAACCTTTTATAAAATGAAATGATGTTTATGAATAAGGGGATAAGTATTTAATTATAAATTATAAGCCTGAACTAATAAAACTCATAACAAACGAATTTAACACTTAGCATACATACATGCACGCTAGTGAGAGCAAGTGTAGATATGTGTACTTATGTAAATAACTAAAGTTTTACGTTTGTATATTACATTATTTACAAAGAGGTAATATGTATATAAAAAATGTATGATGGTTAAATCAAATGTATATCAAGTGAAAAAGAACAACAACAACAATGACAAAATAAAATTAGAACAAATACAAAAAAGGATAGAGGAGGCATAAACAAAAACG
>NC_060951.1:65998371-65999642 GCF_022045245.1 Lucilia cuprina
CAGAAAAAAATTATCAGTAACACCACCTTGTATAAATACGTCTGGAAGCATAGCATGCAGAAAGATATATTAACAAAGCTAATTAATAAAAGGTGGTGGCAGTTCTGCAAGAACAACATTTTACATGTACTATTTTGTTTTGCATTTGATTTACGTAAATGTTAAAAACCATAAGAATGGCGAATTCATTTCATAATATATGCAAAATTTTTATATTTTATTAAAAAAATAAATTTATTAGTGTTACAAGGCGAATTAAGATAATGTTATGCAACAAAAACATATTACATGTATATTGTTTTTGCATTTGTTTTACTTAAATGTCAAAAACTATAAATACGGCGAATTCATTTTATGAAAAATGCCTGTATAATTTTTATATTCTGAATTGAATAACGTTTGTTTCGAACGTAAAATTCTATTCCGGCAGATTTCAAAATTTAAGTGAGTGGCTGAAGTTAAGTAAAAGTGAGAAAAAACAGAAAAGTACGTATTCATGAAAAAATTATATAATGAATGAATTAATCTTTGTTGCGAATAGATAATAGTGATTTACCCGGCCGGCGGCCGTTTGGGTTAAGTTCGGAACAGACTTCTTTTAGATAAGCTATTTACCTACATAGTGTACATATAATATGTGTTTCTTAATATAAAGTGTTTCGGAAGAGATTCTTTATAGTTAATTAGGTTATATACACAATGTTAATATAAAATATAAAACAATATTGTTTAATATTTCATATTGTATATTCAATATTGTTTAATATTTCACTTTGGCTTTGTAGGCTTTTAGCATTACTAACAAATAAATAATATGTTAACATTTATTAGAAAATTAAAATATTTGTATGCATACCAATTATATCTTTATTTAAAGCAAGAAGCTTTGTATTTTTAGAGTTTTTTCTTGAATAATTCAAAATATAAACGAAGTTTGTCTCCGTTTCACGGAAATTTTTAAATATAAAAATGTAATAACAAACTTTGGCAACAGCGCAAACCAGATGAATTAAGATAAAAATGATCAGCTGATAACACCACCTTCTATGAATTCGCCTTGAACACCGCCTTATATGAATTCGCCTTGCGCTTGGCGAAATTTCTGTGCACAGCAATCTGCTCTCTTCTGTATTTTCGAGAGTATTTATTATTTTCTGTTAAGCATTAACAGAAATTCTTGAACACAACAGTCCAATTGGATACTTAAAATCAGTTGATTATTAGCGGTGGTTTGTAACGGTTGACAGGAAATTATTCTGTAGAATTTTCCG
>NC_060951.1:65999742-66050842 GCF_022045245.1 Lucilia cuprina
CTACCAGATCAACTCATATAAATGAATGGAATTATTTTTTAATTTCCTGGTATACAAATTTAGCAACTATTTAAAATATTATTATTAAGAAACAAATTTAATTAAAAAATATTCATTACTATATTTTAAGATTTATAATACTAAAAGTATTATATTAAAAATATGAAACAAATGACATGAGTGAAACACGTTTACAAAAAAAATTATTTTGTGATAAAACAGTTTCTCTGCTCAGATTTGCTGCAAGGAAACAAAATACCAGCTGATAGCTTAAGGTTACCTAATCACAAAAAACTTCATTATTGGTGGTTGAATAAAATTCTATAAATCGACTTTGGAACAATCGACTTTTGTCGAAAGATGACAAAAAATTCGAATACTAGATTTAAAAAAAGTGGTTCTTAAAACATATTTTAAAAATGTTCGCGGACTTAAATAGAACATCTATATATTTTTAGCCTTCTGAGACCAATGTTGTTTAAAACGTATATACATATTAACAAAATCAGTATGAAATCTAACGACTTTAAAAGTCAATTTTATGTAAATTGTAAAAAAAAATTGAATTTACCCCAAAACCAATAAAATTTTCATACAGAACATAAAAATTAAGAAAAAAAAACGAAAATACATAAAAAGAAATAAGAAATTGTTGATTGAATTCTTTAAATTTGAGGTTGAACTTTTTTGAAAATATTGGAAAGTATATGAGAATTACATAAGATTTTTTCATAAGAAAATGGTTGATTGAATTCTTTAAATTTGAGTTTGAACCTTTTTGAAAATGTTGTAAAGTATATGAGAATTACATTAGCCTTTGCCACAAAACTATTAGGATTACTTAGTTTCCTTAAGTTTAACATTAGTGTACCATTTTTCCCTGAATTTTTATACATTTATGAAATAATGTAAATCAGTTCAGATATTAAGAAATCAAAATTTAAAATTTTCCAAAAATTCTCAAAAAATCCTAAACAAGTTTAGCAATATATTATAAAATATGGAACTTAAATCTTACCTTTACTTTTTAAGGAAAATATAAGAATAACATCATATTTATTAAATAGTTTGCATTTCAGATATCTTCTCTTGTAAAATACCAATAATATTAATATTTATATATTCGGTGATCTGTAATTAATAAATTATACCAAAAATAAGTTATTTTTTTCTAATACAACATTAACTTACTGTCATTCTCAACTCGAAATTATTATCTCCCGAAATATTGATCTTTAGTAAACTTGTTAAACGTTCCGCATATTTTTTCAACTTCTCCAACTCATGTTGGGTATAGGAAAAATAGTTGCTATAACCGGCCTTTTTTAAGTCATCATTTTTTCCATACACCACAGCATTAATTACAAAACCAAGACATTGCACCAACACATAAACGATACGTATGTGTTCTTCTTCCTGCAGAAGTTCATCATCTAATTCTTCTAACATCTTTATCAATTCACTGAACTCATGAAAGGAGCACATTTGTATTTCCGTCTCTGTGATCTCACAAATCAATGTCCATACCAAACATATGGCTATTGCACGTCCTGTTTCACTGGTCAATGATATATGATGACTTATTGTTAGAATGTTGAAAACAAATTCGATTCCTTCTGTTTGAAAGGCATTCCAAAGACGTTTAGTGGCCACATGCAACTGTAATTCATGAAAATTATGCACATATTTTAAACAAATTTACTTACTCTTACATGCATTGGACTCAAAGTGTCTACATATTGAAATGTTTTTTGCAAAAGATGAGAGCGCCATTCGAAATTCTCCGGAGTGGCATTTATAAAATAAGTCATAGAAGCCGCCACAAAAAGACTCGTAATTTCATCAAGATTTAACTCATAGTTTTCTAGCAGATTACGGAAGTTTTTGCAAATCTATCATTTAAAAAATAAGTGGATACTTTAAATTTATTTTAAATATATAATATACCTTTTCTATATCCATTGTATGTTGTAAAAATTCACATTTATCAGCTAAACAAGTTTGATTTATAAATTCTTGCAAAGTTGATAAGCTATAAGAAGTTTCTACTATCAAATGCATTCCATCATTTTTATCGTTAAATTCAATGGTTTCCATAATTAAGAAAGTTTACTTCAATATTTTTTGTGGTTTAATAGAAAAATATTTGTTTATTTGCGCGTTTTTAATATTTTTAACAATGTTAATGTTACCAGATCGAAATTTATTTGCACAAGAGCGTAACCACACTAATAAAATAATAAATATCGTTGCCATACATTCAAAGTCGAAAAATCGACTTTTAATTAAATGAAAAAAGTCGAAAAGTCGACTTTTAACTAAATGCAAAAAGTCGACTTTTCATAAAATGCAAAAAGTTAAGTTTTACTAAAATTATGCAGATTGTTGTTCTCTACAAGGGCAGAGGCATAAAGTTTAACTGGGTTAGGTTTAAAATTAAAAACTAATTGTTAATTTTCACTTAAGTAGTTCATAGACCACAAACTTCCAATGTTTAACGTTTACAACGAACATTTTATCTAATATCGCTAATCCTCAGCAACATCAATAAGTGCAAGTCCACACTAGGAAACTTTTTGAGAAACCTTTTGATTTTACGTGTGAGAAAAACTTGGACATGGTCCACACTAGCAAACATTTGTTGAGAAACATTTCCTTAATTCTCTTTTTATTTGTTCTGTAAATAATGGCCAAAAGTTTTGACTCAAAACACATATTAATATTCTAGATAGATACGTATTTAAGAAAAATAGTTTTGTTTAATTCATTGCGTAATTCGACTTTTCAACAGGATAGTCGACTATTGGATGTCAACTTTTCAGTGACAAATTCCCAAAAATATTTCCCCAGATTATATATTAGATTTGTTTGTCATAAGTTTTCAATTTTGTTTTCACAAAATACAACATTACAATCTAACGGTAAATAAAACAAAATTATCTAATAATATGAACTTCAAAGCGAAATAGATTAATCAAAATTTGTGTATATTTTTAAGCCACCATCACCACAATCAAAGTAGAGATCAAAAGTTTATCAATGATGACCACTAGCAGACACCATCCAACTAAGTAGATGAGAAGAAGAACCTTATCAACATGAAAAATTAATGAAAAAACCTCACAGAAGAAAAAATCCACGTCATGTAAGCACGCATTTATTAATTGTTCAATACGTTTTAGAATAATTATTAGTAATTTAATTTTTCAGTTGATTTCGTACTTTCCAACCGTTTAGAATTATTTGCTGGCGAAGAAAAACAAATCAAAGGAAAATGCTGCATATACCATTACGTCAAATACCAGTCGCTGTAAATAACAGAATAAGCAAAGCAGCGTCACTTAATTTTAGATATTATAACAGTTTTGTGAATGTTAAACATAGCAAAATTACTGGAACTTTGGGCAATCGCGTATCGAACCTCGCGGATACTGGTGTGTTTTGTGCCAGCGGTTATTCGACATTAACACGCACTTTACCTCAAGGAATATTTATTCAACAGCAATCTGCTTCAAATTATTCAACAGTAAGTGATAGTTTAATGTTATTATTTTCTTTTGAATAAAATTAATAATTATCAAAACGAACGTAATCAATCAATGTAAACAAAAAGAAACAAATTTCTCCAGCTGCGTAAATTTTCTTACATTCAATATAACCTAACTACCGCGGGATAAAAGCAAAGTTTGTATCTCGTGCTTACTTCTCATATTGTAAATTTTAAAATGCAAAATAGAATTTTCAATTCCAAACTAAAACATAATTATTAAAGTATATTTAAAGCACGTTTTTTCTTTTGTTTACGAAATAATCATAAAGCTCTTATATATCTACGGATTTGTACATGTATGTATGTATATTTGTGCGTAAGTTTGTATATCAATGTATTTGAAAAACATGTGCTGATCATACAAGTGATGCCATATGTGTGATCAGGGATGGCAAAAATGGTACGATTATACTTTTTTGATACTATTTGATGTTCAAAAGTACCGTGATACTCCCGAGTCTTATTTGATAATTATAGGGCCATAATCTCAATATCCGATTATAGTTTAACCGGTAGTAAATCTGTCATCGTTTCGAAAAAAATATTGTGGTAAGAATTTCTTTAAACCTTAATGTATACCAATCGGCTCAAAATCATGCTGACTCTATTAAACTTCGTAGATACGTATAAAGATTTTCAAGATTTGGCACATACTCTTCTTTTGACCCAAGGATTGAAAATTGTTGAAAACGCATAGAGCCCAGTAGGCATTCAAACGATTAATCGTCGATCGGTTAATCAATAAATTTTTGACGATTAATCGCTCGAATAAATGAAAATTGTCAATTTCAATTACAAATAAACCGAATAATTTATATCAATTAACCAATTAAAAAACTTATTAAACAATAAAATTACGGTATATCAAACAAAATTAAATATTTTTATATTAAATTTACTTTTTTTTATTAATTTCTTAAATACTTTTCTGTAATAAAGATTATTTATTGGATGATTTTTATAACAATACTTCTGTAACATTGTAATAAGTTGTACTGATTTACCTACTTCTTAGAATGGGTTCATGCAGAAACATTTCAGATTTCTGAAAAGAAATCTTGAAAATAATGATATCGCCTTTAAAATTATTAAAATAAATAATTTCTAATATTTGAGAAAAAAGTAATAAAATTGAATTTAGAGTAGTGGAAAATTAAAATTTTGTTTGTTATTGGAAGTAAAATATTGTAGAAAAGAAATAATTATTAAAACAACATGCATTTTCGATTTTATGCATTCGATTAACCGAATAATTTTGAATTATCCGATTATTCACTTTCCAAATTAAAATCCCAAATAATTATTTGTCGAATAAACCGAATAATACAAAAAATCGAATAATTGAATACTCTAGAGCCCATACAACCTTCCGAATAGGTGGGGTTTTAAGCTTATATGTTAAATAGAATATCTTCAACTATCGGTAAATCATAGTTTTAAATAAGTCCAAATGATATTCGAGATTTTCGTAATTATACGGCCTCATTTGACACTAGCCCCCATACAAAGTGCCTTCAGAAAATGACTTGAAGGTTAAAATTACTTATATGAAGATAAACTTCTTAATAAATAACTTTAATATCATCTTAAATCACTCTAACAAATTTTATACGGATAGGACCATATTAACCTTTGCCACACATTTCAAAAAATGGAACGGAACTAGAGAAATAATTCACATTTTTAACATACTTGTGTAGGGACCATGCCCAACAATACATTCATCCACGTTTTATATAAAAAAATATTCAAATACACCGGTCAATGTTTATACCCACCATCAAAAATATGGGGGTATATTGATTTTGACCGGCTTAAAAAAAAATATAATGCGACGAAATTCGACATAAACATACGAAACTTGTTGATCCCAAATATTTCTACAAAATTTTGTGGGGATCGGTCCATATTTGACCATACGCCCCATATAAGGTCGCCTCCAGAAAATTACAGAAAATGTTGTAAAGACAGATCAGATCCATAATTGACACTAACACGCATTTAACACTTCTTAAAAAATTCAGTTTATAGTAATAAAAATTGGACAATCGATTATATACACATATATGCGTAAAAATTATACATATATGTATGTATATGTAAAGAAGCAATATTAAAATAAAAATAAATTTCAAAAAAATGTATGCTGGTTGGTGATCTTGAAGAGTGTTACATTTTTTAGGCTGACCGAAGTATTTGGCACTATAGTCAAACTTATACCCACTGAAAAATGTGAAAGCTTTTTCTTATAATTCTTATATTCTGCAATAACTATAAAATTACTAAAGGAGGCGGACTTGTTATTAGAATAAAAAAATAATAAAGTGGGAACAGTTTAAAAAGTTGTTCATTGTAATGTTTATAGCTTGTTGCGTGCATTAAGTAGATTTAATATAAGTTTATTTTTTTATTAGGTGTTTAATTCCAAACAAACTTATATGAAATAGAATGGTATTGTTTATAGACTGTGTGCATTGTTTTAATTTAATTAAAAAAAAAAAAAATAAATAAATAAATAAAAATCAGAGTTATTGTTGTTTTCTTTAAAAAATATACCACTAATATAGTTATGTATGTATATGAAGATAGGTATATACATATTTAATCGAACAAATTGAATTCTTAAAATAATGTGAATTTATTTGCATACATATGTATGAATGCATTCCCATTTTCTAAAAAGATGGACCTATGAAACAAGTATCATTCGTTTAAAACTCATACAAAGTTCTCACCAACAATTAACATCAACAAAATAAATGGTTTTTAGTAATTCAATCTGGATTTTTAAAAAAAGTTTACGAGATAGGGTATTCTTAAAATTAAACTTTTTAAATTTCAATTGATAAGAATTTTTTTTTGACAATTCTTAATCGCTTAAAAAAATAACAAAAAATGTTATCAGAATAATTTTTTAAAAGTATAAAAAGTATATAAAATTAATTTAGTTGCAAAGCGGTGGTCTCCGTAAAACAATCAATTTATACGTTGCCAAATACATATCGAACTTAAAGGTAATATATTTTTAATACATTTTTAATAGGGGCAAACATTACTTTTAATTTAAATCCTTATACATTATTTAAGACAAACATCTATCTCTTTAGGGGGGTTGTTTTGTTTCTATCCAGAATACGACTCGTACGACTGACGCAAATTATCAGTCTCAATATTATCAACATTTTAACCTCTGATCTTACATTGGAACTTGTTGTCATTTAAATGTGAACAAATATTTGTCTCGTTTTGCAAAATGCAATTTCTAAAAACAATAATATATTATTCTAAATCATTGATGAATTACATTTACATTTGAATTACATTTACATTTGTAATCTGGAAATTGAAAAGACAACATCTATTAATTTGTAAAAATTTATGACAAAAATCTAACTTTTACAAAATGTTTAAGAAAACGCCACTAAAAGTATTTAACAATCTTAAAACCTTTTCGCAAATATTTAATAATAAATCTTTTTTATATTTTGTAGATGTCTGGAAATGCCAAAATTTTACAAGCATCCATTAAAGAGCTTGATCCCGAGCTTTTGGATTTAATCAAGGATGAGAAACAACGTCAAGTTAAAGGCCTTGAAATGATTGCTAGTGAAAATTTCACTTCATTGGCTGTTTTGGAATGTTTGGGTTCTTGCTTGCATAATAAATATTCCGAAGGTTTACCCGGCAAACGGTGAGTTGATTGACACATGATTAAATTCTTTATAGTATTAATTAAGATAGATATCTATTGAACTCTAATTGGACAATTCGTTTTAATACTTGATAATTCTAAATACAGTGGAAATTTTTCATTATTGAATTTTGTATGTTATTTCTTTTTAGCTATTACGGCGGCAATCAATTTATTGATAAAATTGAAGTGTTGGCCCAAAAACGTGCCTTGGAAACATTTAATTTGAATCCCGAAGAATGGGGTGTAAATGTACAGCCCTACTCTGGCTCTCCAGCTAACTTCTCCGTCTACACTGGTTTGTTGCAACCCCATGATCGCATTATGGGTTTGGACTTGCCCGATGGTGGACATTTGACTCATGGCTTCATGACTGCCAACAAACGCATTTCAGCCACTTCCATCTTCTTCGAATCAATGCCCTACAAGGTTGATCCTAAGACTGGTCTCATCGATTATGATGGCTTGGAGGCTAATGCTAAATTGTTTAAGCCTAAAGTCATTATTGCTGGCGTATCCTGCTACTCCAGATGTTTGGATTACGCTCGTTTCCGTAAGGTTTGCAATGACAACGACGCCTACTTGTTTGCTGATATGGCTCATGTTGCCGGTTTGGTAGCAGCTGGCCTTATTCCCTCACCATTCGAATATGCTGATGTAGTCACCACTACCACACACAAGACATTGAGAGGACCTCGTGCCGGTGTTGTATTTTTCCGCAAGGGTGTACGCAAGGTTAAGCCTAATGGTGATAAGGTTATGTACGATATTGAAGATCGTATTAACAATGCCATTTTCCCAGGACTTCAAGGTAAATTTAAATATTGTTTGAAATTTTTAATGGTTTTTTAATTGTTTCTATCAACCTTTAGGTGGTCCCCACAACAATACCATTGCTGGTATTGCCACTGCTTTCAAGCAAGCCCAATCTCCTGAATTCAAAGAATATCAAACCCAAGTTATTGCTAATGCTCGCCGTTTATGTGATGGTTTGATTAAGAAGGGTTACAACATTGCCACTGGTGGCACTGATGTTCATTTAGTTTTGGTAGACTTACGTAATGTTGGTTTGACTGGATCCCGTGCCGAATACATTTTGGAAGAAGTCAATATTGCCTGTAATAAAAACACTGTTCCTGGTGACAAATCAGCAATGAATCCTTCCGGTATCCGTTTGGGCACACCAGCTTTAACCACACGTGGTTTGGTTGAATCCGATATTGATGCTGTGGTCGAGTATATTGATGCTGCTCTTAAGATTTGCGGTGAAGCCGTTAAGGTTTCCGGTCCAAAATTGGCTGATTTCCACCACACTGTACACAATAATCCCGATATTCAAGCTAAAGTAGTTGCCTTGCGTACTGAAATCGAAAAATTCAGTGAAAAATTCCCCCTTCCTGGATTTGCCGAACTTTAAATATGTGTTACTTTAATTTGACTTTAACACGCCATCATAGTTTTAAGTTATAAAATAAAAATATTATTTTTTTAATAAAATCTTATATTTTTTAAAATTTTCTGGTGTTTTTTTGTAAAAAATAACAAATAATCATCTAATATGTTGTTATTGCTTAAAACTTATTCCATAAATTCCATTTTAATACACTCTTTTGTGGGTTTCATGTCACGATGAAACCTAGAGTTGTGTGTCGATAGAGACCATTTCGTTTTGAAGCCCTTGTGGCAAACGGAACAATCGAATTCCTTGCCCATTATTTTTGAATGCTTCGAGGCTATATGGCGCCGCAGTGCATTGGGCGAATTCAACTTTCGCTTGCAGATTTTGCACAACAAAAATTTACCTAAAAACGAAGAATAATAAAAATTATGAAATAATTACAACGAAAATTTTATTTTCATTTCTATTAATTTTTTATATTTTAATTAAAATTACATTTTATAATAATTTGCAAATGTGTGTAAGTAGGTTTTATGTGTTCATTTTAAATACATACATATATATATTCAGTTAAAAATGTCTTTCCAATGAGGTTTACATAATAAAAAAAAAAATAAAAAATACTGCATTTTTTTGTTTTAATATGGCTTTTTATGTACATTTTCTTTTATTTCCAAAGTCTTGCATTTTATTTTTTTATTTACAAATCAAATATCTATTTAAAGGATATATTGCCTGTTTAAACAACTCGTGTATGTTACAGTAAAAGTAACCTAACATTGAGGGTATTTATTTAACCATTAAAAATTATGACTTTTCGTGAATGAGCACAACAAAGTAACTCTGATCGAAAACAAAAGCATATATTCGAAAATCTAAATGCGGAGTAATCCTAAAGCTCATATAATGTTCAAAAATTTCATTCAACATCACGAATATTAGAACATGTTTTAAATGGTTTTTAAAATAATTCCATATTATTAAAATCAACGATATCATGTTTCCTTTTCCTATGAAATTTGTCTATTGATTTTGAAATTCAAAATTTTTACTTTTTTCCTAGATATTAACTAAATTTTCTTTGAAAATAAAATACGTTGAATTTTCGTAATGAAATACACAATCAGTACTATGTATGTAAGTTAAAAGATATTATAATAAATATGTATGATAACATTAATACAACTTAATCTTTAATGTACATATTTTCATTTCTAAAATTGTAAACATAAATTCATGTATTAAACAACTTTTTACATTGTATCGAATTTATGAACATTTAGGAGGGAATTGTATTAAAAATATGTTTGTATTTCATTGTCAACAAAGAAAAAAACTTTGAAATTAATTAATTAATTAAAGGAAATAGAAAAATAGTTAGTATTTACATTAAACTACTTAAATTTTAAATGGTGTGTGTATTTATAATATAGATTTTACTTCATACTAGTAAATGTTTTTGTTTATATTATAATTCAGTGTGGTTTAATATACCCTTCAGTTATTATAATTTTTTAAGATTTAAATCGAATAATATTAATTTCTATAAATATTTTATTTGTTTTTTTTTTATGTGGAAATAGCTTTTGTTTGTTTATTATTCTTTTATAAAATAAGATTTTCTTTTAATTTTTTATAATCATATATGGCGACTAGCTTCTTAGGATGAAATATTTACACTCTTTAACTATTGATCAGTTTTCCGTCTTAAGGGCCAACTTTTGTTCGTGTGAAATGCGTATGTGCTCACGAAGGCTGTATTTGTTTTTGAAATTTTTATTACACAATTCACATTTACGCGGTGGCTGTGGCGTATGCTGGGTACGAATATGTCTCCAAAGATTAACTGTTGTTATAACCATTTTGCAAAATTGACATTCTGTCCATTTGTTATTGGGTAAATCTAAAAATATACAGAAAGAAAAATGAAGAAACAACCAACAACAAAACATTTCATTTTTATATCTTTTTCAAATAAAATTTCGTTAAATTAGCAATCTTAAGTGCCAGTTCTTAGATGTCGAACTTTTATGAAAATCACTCAACAAAGTATGTTCGGGTGATTTTCATACTAAAAGCCCAGAGATCTAGGCAACGCTAAATGTTTTATAAAACTGGATTTTCTTTTACAAACAATTTTACAACACATAAAAGCATAATAATAGAAACAAAAATTATATGAATAAAAAAACACAACAAACAAAACAGTTCAAATAAATATTACAAGCTTTTACTTTGGAGACATATTCGTTGTTAGACACAAAGATAACTTTTTCTATGAATTCTTGTACTTCTACGTGGAACAGAAAAAATAAATAAATCATAATCATATTTTTATAAAAAGATTAACTGATGTCTATTATTATTTATATATATATAACTTAAATAAATAATTGAAAATTAAAGTAATAACTTTTGTAAAATTAAAATAAAATTAAATTTAAAACTACTCTTGTGAGTAAAATAAAAAATACTAACCTGTTGAACTGACTTTATTTTCGGTTTTAATTGTTGACAGCACATTTGAACTAGAGGTTGTATCATCTAAAGCATTTTGTGATGTACTGGTTGATGTTGTGGTTGGATTTAGTAAACGGCCTAAAAATAATACATAGAATATTTAGTTAAATTAATTACATTTTAAAAAATAAATCATATAACTTACCCATTTCCAGTGTCATTTCTGAATTATCTCCTTGATGAAATTTATCATCTATTTCAGATTCTGTTAATATCTCGTATTCTGAAGGATATTGGGTGACATTCTGACCACTATTTGCCGAATCTTGATTATTTCCCGGTGTCCCACCAGCATCTGAAAGTCGATCGTCTACTTCACTTACTATATATTCGGGTATATCCATCTTAATGGTTCCTCTTAAAAGTGTCATGTCTGCAGCTAGAATAATATTTTAGAAACAAAATAAGTAAGTTTTTTAGTTGAAGTATGTTCTAAAAATCTGTCAATATCCTTAATATTATGTATGTATTAACAGTCACATAAAAGAATTTACTTACTCTTCACAATAGTTTGTTCGTCCACCGTTTCCGTTGTGTAAATATTGTCATCATCATCGGAAAATGTTATTTTACGTTTTTTCATCGAATTGCCTGTGGTGGCCGGCAGTGTAACAATATTTGCACTCAATTGTGTTGGTTGTGTAGTCACTTGAACTTGTTGGGTTTGAGATGATTGCTGGTGGTGTTGGTGCTGTTGTTGTTGAACTTGATGCTGTACCTGTAACTGTTGTTGATGTCCCGTTACTGTGGTAACTTGATGAGTTGTCGCAGGTGAAGTATTTTGATGCACTTGTATGTGCTGGATTTGTGTTTGAACATGATGATGCTGCTGTTGTTGTTGCTGAGGAACTGTTGTTGTCTGAGTTTGCGTCTGCAGCTGCGGAATTTGTATTTGTTGTGTGGTGGTATGAAGCAGGGGAATATCAATGGTTTGAGTAGCGGTTGTGGCATCATTTACAGCGCGTATAGTACTGGGTATGGATTTCATTAATTTCTGTTCTTCAATGAGTGGAGCTGGTGGTTTTGGTTTCTCTTTTTCTTCAGCTGTCAGACCCTGGACTGCCAGCAGTTCAGCGGTTTGTAAAAATGATTGAAGAGCCTCTTGTTGAACGTTAACTTCGCCCTGCAATTACGGATATATATATTTTTTTCTATAAAATTTTATTTGTCAGCTTACCTGATACATAAACTCTATAATTGAGTTGAGATCTTCATACTTAATAAATTTAAATATAATGACAGGATGCGGATGAGGATTTTCGGTAAATATCTCCTTGAAGTACGAACTGCAAGCAGATAAAACAACTTTATGGGCTTTAATTTTGCGTCCATCACACAATAGACTGACGTCGACAAAGTCATCGTTGACACGATGATTGTCCAGAGCATAAGTTAAATGGCGAAAGTAGTTGTTCCAACGCAGGGAATACTGTTGAGGCGCTGTCATTGTGTAGCTTTCTATGGCTGTTGTTGCTGTTAGGAAGATATTATTGTATAAATGTCTTTCACTTGATTACCATTGATTAATATTAGCCAGTTTGATTATGTTTTTCAATTATTGTCTGTTTGATAGAAAATCCAATTAAAACATTGAATTTTTTTGTAAATTTTCTTCCTTTTTCTTTTCAACCCCGTAAAAATTTGTCTAAATGAAAATAGTAAAATTTAATTCACTAGTGACAGTTTTCTTAATATTTTCTTAGAGATCGTTTTTGTATCGCATTGTAATTAATGCCAATTCGATGCAAATTTTCAATTTATTTGTTTATTTTGATTTTTTCTTGTATTAAAGCAAGAAATTTTTTCTGCGTGAAAAATATTTATGTACGCTTCAAGTCAAAGCTCTGCGCCGGCAAATATTAACGGCGTTGGCTGCTGACTCTAAAAATGTTGACGGCGACATAAAATCAAATGTAATCGAGCTAAGTTTTCAATTATGTTTAGTTTTTAAATTTTCAACGACTTTATTTAAAAACGGAATCCGAAAGACTAAAAAGTGGGATTTTGTCAGCAAATATTTTAAAAATGGAGAATTAAGAATTCTTTCAACGACAACAGAAGCTTTAATAATTATAGTAATTAAATCAAAGGAAATAAGTTTGAAAAAATGTTAATTCTTTAAAAAATAACTCAATTTCAAAAAGCAGAATTATAGAATGAAATTTTTTAGAGCTTTGCATGGAACTTACACCAATTCCGAAACAACTTTTTCAAAAAAGTCGATAACCTTACTATCGTTTATAAAAAAAGTCGACTATGTAAATAAAAGCGGAATAGTAGAAAATAGTAAAAAATTTTAAAAAAGTGGAAGAAAAAAGTCAAAAACTCTAAAACAGTCAAAAAACTCGAAAAAAGTAAAAAAAGATAGTCGAAAATAGTCATAAAGTCTAAAAATAATTGAAAAGTCAAAAGGTCGAAAAAGGTAGGAAAAAGTCAAAAAATGTCGAAAAGTCGGAAAAAGCCGAAAAGTCGGAAAAAGTCAAAATGTCGACTATTTCTAAAATACTAAAAGTCGAGGTAATGAGTTAACTTTTTACCTATTGGTCCAAGATATAAAATCTTTTAATAATTTTTTTTCAAAAAATATTTTTTAACTCAAGAATGATTTTATTTCAATATCTGGCACTTAATTTTCACAAATTTTTCCAAAATGGACGTTTTTGTTGTATTTCTTTTACTAGAAAGAAAGCAGTTTTTGACCAATAGAGCTGAAAATTTCTTATTGGCCTACTATACCATAGTTTTAACCATGATGCAAATTTCATCTAAATCGGAAGACATCGGTTTCTAAAGTTGGGTCATTTAACATGAAATTCCCCATATGGACAATTCCATGAAAATGTAAACCACGACTGAAAAAATATATGATCTTTTGTAGAAAATTTTTGAAATCGGTATATTTTTAAACCTAGCTGCCATACAAATGGACCCGAAAATATTACTTTTTAGCTCATAGTTCTTTTAATTATAATATTATCCCTTCAATGTTTATAAGCCTAAACCTTTATGCCGATTTTCATAACGATTGGTCTCCATTTGACCCTTGTTCCATTCAAAGTTTATTTTCAGAAAAACATTTAAACGTCCGTAACTCACCTCTAATCACTAGTATTATGATACAATTTGGCACAAATAAATTTTATATGAATTAAAATCACTCTCTAGAATTTTATGAGGATCGGTCCACATTTAATCCTAGTCGCCATATAACTCCAGTTTTTTATTATTATCTATAAATTACTTAAACATGTATATAGGTTGGCCATGTCCGACTGCACTTTCCTACTCCTTCCGATTTGTTGAAATGTGTGTATGCATATATTTCCAAAATATATGTTTTAAAAAAGTCAGAAAAAATCTGTCACATACGATGTGTCATGTACGATATTCAAAAGAGTTATATTAATTTTTTTATTTAAAAATTATGGATTACTAATGAAAATTATGTCCCATAGTGGAAGAAATTAAAACAGAAAAGATACACCTACAGAATTCGCAGATTTTCGTAAATATTTACATGTACTTTAAAAACACTTCCATTTTTTGTCACGTATGATATCGCCATATTTTAATCCATATTTTGGAATACAAGGTTCCGAATGGGATGATCCTTTTTATAAATATAGTATTCTTTAAATGGAACAGAATGACAAATTTGTTTTCCAAGTACTCCTAATTTTACATAATTTATACCACTCTGAAGGCGTGCGAATGTTACATGCAATCGTATGGAATTGTCCATATACAAAAATGATTTTTATAATAGGGGATCTTTATTCGTGTCTAAAGTAATCGAATTTTATTAAATTCTTAACATTTTATTATACATCTTATATTCCCTGTTAAGATTTGGAATGTATGTAATTTTATATCTTAAATAAATTTTTTGAATAAAAAATAACAGCTAGTCAATCGTTTTGAACCATTAGATCATTTGACAAATGCTTGTAGTTTGTATGTGTATACATGTGTAATGTACATAACTTATTTGTTATTTTCATGTGCTAAAGTTCAGTATTTTGAATAATTAAAAGTTCATAAACTCATACTTGATGATAGACAAATCAAAATGTTTGTTTTTTTTTTAATACATATTAATTTGAAAGTGTTTATTTCCTTTGTGTGGAACGTACTATAATTTGTTTTAGAAATATGTCTTTAAATAACGTATCAACATTTTGCCTATTAAGAAAACGCCAATGAATTGTATTAAATAATGAAGAACTAAAAATATTTTTAAACGCATTTTTGCTTGGTTCGAGGCTTCTGGTGATTCTTTTAACAGAAATTGTTTGGCTCCTTTAATTCCATGTGATATAAATTTTTCGTGATCGAAATCCGAATAGCACATAAAGCTCAACTTTTCTCTGCAATAAAAAGAATACATATGTATGTATGAATTATATCTAATATTATTAGTTTATGTTGAAAGAGTAATTTATTTTACTCACTTTTCTTCGAGTGGTATTAAATTTTCCAAATTTTTAAATTTTTCATTGCAGAACATCCATTCAGTGGTCATAAATACATAAAGAGCGCTATTAGCAGCGCAAATACGTCGTTGTAATTTTAAAAGACTATAGGAACCAAACATGATTTTGAATTTTTATTAAAAAATAATATGAATATTAATATAAAATATACTTACAACGGCTTTTGTTTAGCCAAGCGCAAAAGGGCATCTACTATTAAAGCTAAACCAATTTGTACGGTAAAAAGCTAGATTTAAATAAATAAATAAATATTTTTTTGTTTTGCAATTAAAAATTAAATAATGGACCCATACCCGTAAATAATGCCATACAGCGCATCTGGTTATACTTCCCTCCGGCAACCATAGACATTTCTCGAACGGATTCTTTTTTATACAAATTTTGCCCAATCTTATTACAGTACCATAATTTATGGAATTAATTGTAGCATTTGCACAATTAATAACTTCTAATTCATCTCTGGGTATAGTTTGGCGTGTTGCCAAATTAAAAGCAGCTATAAGAAGAGCTCTAACTGTTACATCTACCGGTATAACATCCGCAGTAATATCTGGATCAGCGTAACTTGTACGTAAAATGCCAACGCCACATGCTACCAACATTCCGATTGGCCCATTGAAATTATCAACCCAACCGGGAATTGGTTCCTCAATTGTCGAAACCACTAGAAAAAAAGAATCCATAAATATATATGTATGCATATAGAACTATTATAATTTGCAAGGAATATGAACTACCTATGGATGGTCTATAGACCATAATGGGCAGTTGATGGCGATAATCATTAATAATATGTTCGGCTAAACTTTTTGTAAATGTATACGTATTGGGTTGATCCGAACTGTATTTCGAAAACAATATATTCAGAGTTTCAACGTCATAGGTTTCTGCCAGCTTGATTGTTGTACGCCAGTCGGCATATGCCGGATATATCTGAAGTAAAAAAGTATATGTTTGTATATGTATATCACTAGCAGAAAATTTTATAATAAAATATATGCATATATATACACCCTAAAATAAGTATCCAGTTTCTGTATTTATCATGAGAAAAACACAGCAACGAGGCACATATTTGAGGCACTTTTCGAATATTTAAATTTTTAAACTTAAACTTACTCTCTCTTCAACCACATGTTTGTCAGGGTTCGAATATGAGGTCGAAATGTGTACAAACGCCTTTAATTGCTTAAATTTTGTAGCGAGTTTAACTAATTCATGAGTGCCGCGTGTATTCAATAAAATAGCAGATCTTAAATAGTCATCGAATCGAACACTGGCCGCCGAGTGAAAAATTAAATTAACATTTTTTAATTTCTCTAAATCCTCCCTACTTATACCAAGTTCCAGTTCTTGACAATCTCCGGCAATTGGTATTATTTTTGAAAAAGCTTGAGGTTGTTCTTTTCGTGCACGGTCAAATACGGACTTATTTAAAACCTCTTGTAATCGTTCATCGACCGATTTTCCTTTTTTGTTGCGAATTAAAATGTACATTTTTGCAAAGTTCGGAAATGAACGTATTAGTTTTTCAATTAGAACATTACCAATAAAACCTTGATCATAGAAAAAAAAAAAATAAAAGAATATTATTGAAGTTTTTTATTTTCAAATTAAATTAAAAAATGAACGTCTCAACATACCGGAACCTCCAGTGATAAATATTTCCTGATTCTCATAAAACTTTGTAATAGACATTTTTTTTATTATATAAAAAATAATTAAATTTTTTTTGGGTATATAAATTTCGTTCAAGAATTTTCACTATCAAAAGTTGAACCAAGACTGATTTCAATATATTTTGTGCGATATACTTAACTAAACCTATTTTAATATATTCTATTTTTTGCTTTAACATAAATTAAAAGCAATTTTATATTATATATGTAATGAACATTTGTTTATCCCATTTTAAATAAATTGCATTTGTATTTGTTTTTCAATACCAAAAGTGAAGAAAAAATTAACATATAGTCGGACATAGACTCCGATTTTCCACTACATTTTTAATCTTTTAAACCAATTTAGATCCGCCAATAACTATATTCTATATAATTTGTTTTCCGTTAATATAAGTGTATAAAATATTAATTTTATTTAGTGAGCAGTTTTAATAACTTGTAGGTATAATTATTTTGGAATTTATATCCTACCAAATTGGATTTCATTTTCATATTTACACCATTTTTTATTAATTTGATTACAAATTGATTTGTAACTAATTGATATATGGGTGTATGAATATATAACCACGGGCTCGGAATACTAGAATATGGACTCCAGAATAGTCCATATGTATAAATAATTACTTTCACTAGTATTTAGGGAATTGGTGGATTTACAGTCTATTTAATATCTGATTAAAATTATTATACCATATTTTGGAAAAACATTTTTTGTGTCGAAATTAAAAAAAAAATGCGTGTACACTCGGAAAGAAATTTGCATACATATGTACATTTACATTTGCTAAATTATGCGAATGTTTAATGAATAATAAAAGAAAGCAAATTGTTTTAAACAAATATTGATGTGGAAACATTTAACGAACGATTAACCGTGTTTTTTGAGAATAGAATTTCTTATTTCCGAACATAATATTTATTGAATCTTTTAAATACTTACAGAATCAAAATTATTTTAAATGGATTATACAATTAATCTAAGTAAATATACATATAATTTTATAATAATTATTAATAAGTAGTATCATTATTTTTTGATATTAATATTTTTTTCTTTTTTTTTGTCAGCCCTAATCTGAAATGCTAATTACAATTCGAGTATAGAAGTGCACACTTCTTATTTAATTACATTGTAAAATGTAAACCATTAAATTTGCTGCAGTTTAAAAATAATATCCCATACTGAGTTGATTAGTATGTAATTGTACAATTACATAAGAATTTTTGGTGGCAGGCACAATTATTTTGAATATTTCCAATCGACAATTTTTTATGTTAAAAATACATATACATACGGGTAATTTCGTATCCAAGAGGCAAAACTCAAAAAATTTTATTTGGATCAAAGGTTAGTTCTATATTCAAAATACATTAACAAAAAGCAATTTTAAATGTTTTGCAGTTTAACGGTTTTAAAAAAACTACTCTCAATTTAAGATATATAACTTTTAATTATTAGTTTTAAGTCCTTTTATAAACTCAGGGTTTTTATTACTAAGTAATATATATTTATATTTTGGCCTTTAAGGCTTTGTATTGCTATATTGAATAAATAAAAAAAAATATATGTATGTACATTTCATATGTTCATGACCTTACTGAAGCATAATTGAAGTCTTTCGTAATATAACAATTTAGTTAAATGTATTAAATAAATCTTAAATTTTTTAAAATGTAACTTTTTTTAAAAAATTTTAAATTTTATGTTCTACCATAAAAATGTTGGAACCGCCATTGAAAGCTCATTTTAAAGCAACCTTTCGTTGGAAACCAAAAAAGGACAACCTGGGATACTTTGCCATTTTATTCAGAAATTTAGAAAAAGATGAACCAGATGCTTTTTCTTTTTTCTTATTTATAATTAATAAACGTTTACCTTTATTTAGTCCAAACACCACATAAACATCATTTATATAGAGAAAACAATTCCAAAATAAAAATATTTTCAGCACTTTCTAAAAAGGTTCTGTGGTATATTAAATGCTTACTTAACAAAGCTATTAGGTCGATAGTTTGGGAAAATCGAAAGTCAAGAAAGATTGGAAATTTAGTTACTATATGTATATTATACAAAAAAAAAAAACATTTATATTAGATCAATTTTCTTTCGACTAAGACTACTAAACGTAACACAAACCGTTACATTCCAATCGATTATCTCCCAAAGTCGAACTAACAAAAGAAACTGTTACAGAGATCTATACACACTGATTGATGAGGAAACGAGAGAGAAAAGTATTGCAAAACCCATAAACCTAAATATTATTCAAACATTCATGGAAATCCACACAATATTATATCGGTAACGGTAAATAACAATAACAATTCTATTAGAAAGATTTAAAAAAAATGTGTAAAGAAACAAAAAATAAAGACAATGACCGACCTAAAGTGTTGTGAACTTTCTGATGAGATGACGATGACAAAAACTTTAATACATTAAAAAAATGTTGTATTTTATTTTTAAGATTTTTTTATTGACAAATTATTACAATTTCATTGATGTTTGCTTTCTTTTTATAAGTTTTAATTATAATTTAATGATTTTGATGTTCTTAAATAAAACACGACGACTTTGTTTCCTTTTTAATGATCATTTTAAAATTATTTCAAATGAGAGATCGTGTATTATTATGTTCTTTTTTATTTTTCAAGATGTTTTTAAAACACTCTTTTTAGTTTAGTTTGTTTTATTAGACAAAATTTTGGCATTTATCTCTTTTTTTTTTGTTTGTTTTTTAATGTGTGCGATTGTTGTTTTAAGTTTTTATTAAATTATAAAAAAGAGTGCTCTGCAAAAATAAGGAAAAGTTCCTTTTCTTAGTGGATACATTTTTTTGTCATTTTAGTTCTCAAGTCTTTCTGTTTTTTTCTTAAAAAGTTTTGCAAAGAATTGAATTTAATTAACATTTTTAAGCGTAAATTATTTCAACACATACGCATGTAATTAAACAAAAATTATTATTATTACGATTATAATATGTAAATGATGAAAATGAATAATTGAATTGTAAAAATAGAGATATTAAAACAAAAACTCTTGTTCTTGGAATGTTTGATGATAATTTTTTATTTGAAAACAACTCTTAAATGCTGGAGTTGGTGGAGAGGATCAAAATTGGAAATGCTTACAATTCAAATTCATACAAAAAGGAATTTAAGAAGATTGTGTCTTCTTTGTATTATCTCTTCTCTTTTCTTGCTGTTTAGTGGTTTTTGCTTTAAAGCAAAAAATTTAAACCATTTCAAAAAGATTTGAAAAATTTAAGAAACTGGAGCGATTTTTGGATGAGAGTGTGTTAAGAGGAGAATGTTTGATTGATCATGAGTGTATGAATGAATCGAATTATGAATGATAGATGGATGGATGATAAATGATTTGTTTTGGAACGAGATAGAATTAAGGAAAAAGACAAGTTGTTTTAAGGGTTTTTTCATCTTTTTTTATATAATTATATAATAATAATAATTAAGAAATAATAATACATTTGCGAGTTGTTTTCAAAGAAAAAAATTAAAATAAAATAAAAAATAATAAAAATTATTACAATTTGCAAATTATTTTTTGGGATGTTCTTTTTGTAAATGTATGTTGTTCTTGTGTGTAATTTATAAATTTAAGTTTTTATGTGGTGTGGAACGAACGCATGGTTTTCAGTTGATTTTGTTAAAAAAAATTTTGTTAATTTTTTTTCTTTTTGGAATTTTTCATTGTTAAACACTAGACCAAAGTAAAATTTTCAATAAAATAGAAAATCACTTTAGTAGAGCATCTTCTTCTAAATATATATATAATATTTATATGTATATGTTGTTGTTGTGTTTTAGTATAAACCTCCTCTTCTCTTGTGGATGTTGTTTTTTTTTTGTTGTCATATAGATGATCTTACACTTCTCCTTATTACTACGACTAATACGGCAGCTACTAAAAATGGGTTCTTTCTATGTTGTTGTTATTGTTATAGTAGTAAAATGATACCAACAAATGCTAAAACACCTCGCAAGGAGGTGCAGGAGCATAAGGTGGCAACAATACAAAACGTAAACATGTTGTGTTGGTGGTGGTAGTAGTAGGTGAAACCGCTTAGAAGCACTTTCTGTGCACAATGGATGGGCCGGATTCGTCGTATTCTTGTTTGGAGATCCACATCTGTTGGAAGGTTGAAAGGGAAGCCAAGATGGAACCACCGATCCATACGGAGTATTTGCGTTCTGGGGGAGCGATGATCTTGATCTTCATGGTGGATGGAGCCAAGGCGGTGATTTCCTTTTGCATACGGTCGGCAATGCCAGGGTACATAGTGGTACCACCGGACAAGACAGTGTTGGCGTACAAGTCCTTACGGATATCGACGTCACACTTCATGATGGAATTGTAGGTGGTCTCGTGGATGCCGCAGGCTTCCATACCCAAGAAGGAAGGTTGGAACAAAGCTTCGGGGCAACGGAAACGTTCATTACCAATGGTGATCACTTGACCATCGGGCAATTCGTAGCTCTTCTCCAAGCTGGAGCTGGAGGCAGCGGTAGCCATTTCTTGTTCAAAGTCCAAAGCGACATAGCACAATTTTTCCTTGATGTCACGGACAATTTCACGTTCGGCTGTGGTGGTGAAGGAGTAGCCACGTTCAGTCAAGATCTTCATCAAGTAGTCGGTCAAATCGCGACCAGCCAAATCCAAACGCAAGATGGCGTGTGGCAGGGCATAACCTTCATAGATTGGTACGGTGTGGGAGACACCATCACCAGAATCCAAGACAATACCGGTGGTACGACCGGAGGCATACAAGGACAATACAGCTTGGATGGCCACATACATAGCGGGTGTGTTGAAGGTTTCGAACATGATTTGTGTCATTTTCTCACGGTTGGCTTTAGGATTCAAGGGGGCTTCAGTCAACAAAACGGGGTGTTCCTCGGGGGCGACACGCAATTCATTGTAGAAAGTGTGATGCCAGATCTTTTCCATATCATCCCAGTTGGTGACGATACCGTGTTCAATGGGGTATTTTAATGTGAGGATACCACGTTTGCTTTGGGCCTCATCACCGACGTACGAATCTTTTTGACCCATACCGACCATCACACCTTGATGACGTGGACGACCGACAATTGAAGGGAAGACGGCACGGGGAGCATCATCACCAGCGAAACCGGCTTTGCACATACCGGAACCGTTATCAACAACTAAGGCAGCAACTTCTTCGTCGCACATTTTGTTTGCTGCAATATAAATAATTAAAAAAAGTTAATATAATATTCCATGGAAAAAATAGCAATAAAAAGTTGTGTGATAGAAAAATCCTTTGGCCATCAAATTTAATTTGTTCAATACCGTTCACTTCCTTCAAAAAGGCTGAATAGGCTCCGTCAATTTTAATAACAATTTGTTTAAAAGAAACAAGAATTTTAATTTTTTACTTTAATTTTAAAAGGACTTTAATTTTAATGACAGTTAAAAATTTTTGTTTTAATTTCACTTCAATTTAAAAAATACAGAAAAGTTAGGAAAAAGTGAGTACTAAAAGAAGAAAAAGTACTAAAAAATGATTAGCGGAACATTTATTTGACTCAGAAAATATATAATTTTTTTATAATCTGAACAGCATAATTAATGGTGGGGCTTCTGAGTAGGCACTACCGAAAGGAATATATACGTTTGTGTGTCTCTTCTCATTGTGAGAAGAGTTAAAAAGGGCAACGCCCTTGAAACGCAAAAAGCCGGCTTTAGCAAAATTAAAAATGGCGTTATACTTGTGAAAAAAAGTATAAATTTTTAAATATTGTAAATAAACTTACTTATTTTTTATAAATTCACACACAAAAAAATGTATTCAAAAAGATAGATGTTATTTTTTTCTTTTCAAATACGTCTAATTAATTTGTTGGGAAATTAGATATTTTTCACAAAGCAAAAAAAGAAGAAAACTGCACTTTTATTTATTTAATGGTTCTTCGTAAGCACCGTTTTAAACACAACCTAAGCGTTTGACAGACGAACTACGAATGACTCGACAAAGCAAAAGCCAGTTAAAATTTTTAGCATTAGTGCTGGTGTGTGTGTGTGTCGAATTTCCAGATAAAGAAAAGAGAGGGTTTTTTCCAAACACATAAATACATTTGACATATTTAGCAAAAACCACAAAGCCCACATTGGAAATTCTACGGCGCTCTTTATCACTAAGAGAGTGAAGTATATTTATCTCTTTCTGTTACATAGACTTTAATACCTAACGCTTTTTTACGATTTTACTTTAAATATTTTCAGATATTTAACCAATTTTTGTGACCATATATGGTCATGTTTTGTTTCAAAGCTTAAAAAACACGAAGAAAAAAATATCGTTAGCTATTTTCAGAATTTCCCCTTTCACACCTTTTGCATCTTTATCAACAGTTTATTTATTTCTTTTAATAATAATAATGAGAATCTGAGGTAAGTTGAAGAGAAATTGTACTTATTTAGTACGTAGCTAACACACCCATACCCTTACATAGTTAATGGATTTCAAATATTCTTATTTTTTCTTTTTCTCGTTCTCTTTCTAGTTAGTGTGTTGTTTTTGCTGTAAGCCGGCATTTTCATGTAATTTACTGAAAAAAGGTGTACGGAAGCGTAAAAAATGAGTCAAGTTCAAATTGTGTTTAAGTGTGTCGGTTTTTAAATTGTTGTATGCCAAAAAAAAAATCAAGAAAAAAGCAAATGACGTGTTCTTTTTTTATAAAAATTTTAATCTATGACGTGATATTATGGAAATTGCTTCAAAGTTGTTAATAATAAGTATGAAGGTAAGTTTCTGGAATTATTATCTTTGTGAAAAATACCGTTTCATACAATTCATTAAAATTTTCTAAATTAGCTAGCTAGTGTTGCCAAAGTCAACATAAAAAGTCCCTTAAAATTATACAAAAATATTTCCAAAATTTCAATCACAAAATGTATAAATTTTAAAAAACAAAACTTTTTAATTTAGGTGTGTCAGAACAGACACTAGATAGGTACATGCAATAAAAAGTCCGTAAATTTATAGGGCGTGATTTTATTAATTAAAATTTTGTCAAATTTAAAAAAAATTAAATTAAAAATAAATACTACATAGGTATATTATGCAAAAATTATTTTAAAAAAATGTATAACTTAAACGCATTTATGCAGTTTGTAAATAAATTAAAATTTTAACAAAGGAATGTGAAAGTTTTAAATGAAACGAATAATATTTTTTGTATTTTAAGAGAAATAGAAAGTGTGTGAATTTTACACATCATTGAATTTAAAATTTTTTGCACGAAATATCAAATATAACTGTTATTTCGATCTATATTTGAATTTCAAATAAAAGAAACAATAAAAATGAAAGTGCATTAATTAAAACAAAAAATTTTAACATTTAGTCAAGATACCGTTTGAAACATGTAACGGTTTTTTTATTTTCACAAATTAAAAACACTTTAAAGCAGTCATGTTTCACTTATACATAATGTTTTGTATGAATTGATTATTTTAATCTTATCGATATCTGACAGTATTAGGTACTTGTTATATAATATATATTATAGAATATTGCATTTATATTCTATTGAATTTTAGCCCAAAATATAACATTTTACTTTTTTTTGGAATTTGTAACACTTTACTTTTTTCTTGGTCAAGTTTTTGTTAAATTAATCCACAATTTGTTGCTGTATTTGTATTTTATTGGTAATTTTTCATTTTTACTGAAAATGTTTTTCTTTTTGTTTATTTTGTTCGTTTTTTGTATTTTATTGGTTTTTAATCGTTTTTTTTAACACACAAAATTTTTCATGCTTTTTTATATATGTTTTTTTAAATTTTTCACTAGTTTTATTGTTTGTTGCTGCTGTTGCTTATTACAAAATACTTACTTTGTGTTTTATTAAATTACTAAAATTAAATAAATAAATTAAGTCTTTTTGTTGGTTTGGGAGGTCTCGCGTTGGTATCCACACAGCACAAGAACGCAAACTTTAATGATAGTAAAACTCGTTGTTACAAGCGTTTATAAAGGCGGCTACCCTTATCAAAACGCGTTTCATATGGGTTCTCTAGTGTTTTTCAGACATTTTACCATATATGGGTATGGATGGCATCCATTGGATGCACAAAACGTGCAGCATTGTTGCCATATTTCTAGAGAATTTCGTATTTTGAGTAATGAGAAATGAGAAACGAGAAATGAGTAATAAACCCGCATTGAAAATACAACAAATACAACACACGATTCACTTACACACTCGCGCAACGAAAACCGATAAGTTTAATCGCCGTCTGAATTTTTTCATTTTTATTTATTTATTTCTCCTCTCTTTCTAGTTTATTATATACTTGAGTACAACAACGACAAAAATATAGGCGAGTCAGTTGAAATGCGGGCTTGCTCATATTTTGTTTTGTTGAGTCTTCATTTTACATTATTTTATTCCAACGGTTTTTTTTTAATTTCTATGTAAGTGAGAATGTCAGTTCAGTTTTTGTTTGTTTGATTTAACGTACGTTTTGTTGTTGTTTCTCTCTTTGTTTAAGGCATTTATATGTTTGAAATACACAACTACTCTTTATTTTTTTATTTTTTGTAAACATCGTCTGTGACTCAGTTCGGTTTGCTGATAGGAGTCTAATCAAACGTTAGGGTTTAAATTTGAAATTTTTACTAATTCACATTATTTAAAGAATATTCAATTGATAACATTTTAAGGAATTTTTCTAGATAAAATTCTTGTAATCAATAAGGAATTATTAAACTAAAAAAGGGAATTTTTATATTTCAACTGTGGTAAAATGTTTATTTAAAAAAAAATTATTAAAAATTGTTTAAATTGGGTAGGGTGTGTTGCCAAAGATATCAACATAAAAATCCCTTAAAATTGTACAAAAAAAATGCCTTTAACAAGAAGTGATTAACAAACTTACTTATAATTTAGTATTGAACAAATGTTAATTATTATTATTTTTTTATAAAATTGTGTTAAAAAGATCAAAAAAACGGCATCTTAGACCAACAAATGGTTTATATAGATACCTATCTAGAAAACAAATAATGAAAACAAATTTTCCAATATCCTTAACAAAATTATAAAAGTATAAATTACATAGGTACCTACTTATAAACATTTCATTAAAAAAATATTCATACTTTAAATTAAGGATTTGTGTACATTACATACTAATCTCTTAAATAAAAATTAGAGAAATTTAAATCAGTTTAAAAAAATTTTAAACATGAAAATTAATCCTAGTTTGAAAAATAGAAGAATTTTATACTTAAGTCTTAAGACCTTTTTAATAAAAAAATATAGAATTTTAATTGTGGGTATATTATACATATTTAAATTGTGGGACTAGGTATTTCCTTAAATGAAAAATAAGCAATGAAACAGTATTGAAAATAGTGCGTGTGCATTATTAGTAATTCTTCCTTATATGATAAAATTTTTGTTTGGCAAAAACTTTTGTTTCATTATTGACAATGAGAAAAATTCAAGTTGACTTGTAGAACGCAAAAAAAAACAACAATATTTGCCAAAAACAAATGTCAGAATTTTTGTTATTTTTATTTATGCATTTGTATATGTTCAAATATATACACTCTCTAATATGTATGTATGTATTTGTGCTCAAATTCTATTTTTAACAATTTAAAACAGACTCAGAGAAGAATCAATTTCTATAAAAGCCGGTTTTAGAAAACTTTAAAGAGCAGAGCAAAAAGGGGAATTAAATAAAAGAGATTTTCTTTAGGGAATGTGCACACTAGGGAAAGGAAGGGAACTTTATATAAATATTTGTGTACAGACAGAAAGCCGGCTTACAAAAACATTTTTTTAAATGAAGCTTTTGGAAAAAACATTTGTTCTTATTTTATAAGACTCCATGAGTCATGTCTGTTTACGGTTTAATTTCGATAAAAAATTGTTTTTTTTTTTTAATTTAAAGAAATGTTCATTTGAGTTTTATAAAAAATACTTTATATACTATACATATGTAAGTATATGTGTACATATGTATGTATGTATATATATAGGTACATAGACAATTTAAAAATCTATGATGACGTGTTCATTTGTTAAGAATTTTTTTTGAATATTGTTGTGATAAGATTATGTGAAGCGATATGATTATTTTGCAAAACATAACAGTTGTTCTAAGATATGTACATACATACATATTATATATATTAGACCAGCACATAAATCAGTAATCGATCAGTAATTTTTTCCACATTTCAATTTAACTTAAATCCATTACAAATTTGGAAATCATTTTTTCTTAATTTTTAGGTATAGCAAAGAAGGGGGACCATACGCCACTTTTTTTGACGCGGCCACAAACTAAAACCACAATACATATTAATAATTTTTTTCTTCGTTCGGATACTTAGATATGTTGGCTTTAGTTTTATTTCTTTCAATCTTTCCTAAGTCATCCTCATGTACATATTTTTTTAACATTTCCGCACTGACCAAAAACGGCGATACTGCCCCATCCATGGGGTAAATGCGCCAAGGGATGGGACAGATTTGTCATTAGTAAAATAAAAGAAAAAAAATACAAAAATAAAAACTTATTTTGCTGTTTTATACTTTAATTCATTGAACAGAGTGTAATAAAACAGATATTTATTGTTTATTTCACAGAACTTAACAAAAAAATTAAAACAAATTATTACTGATTTTTTTCAATATTCTAACCAAATTTTGTTCTACATCACAAGTTTTACATATATTTGGAGCATGTACCCCACGGGCAGTTCTGGGGTTTAGTTTCAATTTATTATGTCTTATTGTTCACTATTATTGACGTTTTAATACTGACCAATATATTTTTTCTATCACAAAAACTAAAAAAGTTAGCAATGAAATAGCCCTTTGAAAAACAATTAATCATGTCTGCCTCCCATCATATGTAAAGTCAATGTTTCAAATTTTCAGGGATGATAGATAATCGATAAACGAAAACAAAATTTGATAATGCTATAAAATCGATTACTCAGTTTTCAAGTTATTCGCATTGATAGATGTGCCCCTATGGCGTCTGATCCCCCTTCTACCCTAGGTAATAATGTCCCAACTTCCATGTTAACCCTAGGTATTACTATTTTATTCTGAATTAGGTAAAATGCGTTAAGAAACAGAAATTGAAAATAAATTTAATGGAATGTTGAGCCATAGAATTAAGATTTTGAATTAATAGGTACCCAGAGAATGATTTTAAAGAAATTTTTATTTAAATTAATATCGCGTTTTATTTTATAGGAGCACTTCTATTGCACATGTTTTTATTTACGTTAAATCATCGTTTAACGTCAAAACACTTTATACCTACAAATATTTTTCATTTCTATCTTTAAACTTGAAGTCATATGAATTCTTTTAGTTTTATTTTTCATTTGTTTATATCTTATCTAATATTTTTCATTTAGTTTTTTTTTTTTTTATAAATAAGCAAGATATGAACTACATTAATAGTTGTGTTGGAATTTTTTCCATTCAATATTTACTGACACGTAGTTTGCTCATTTTAGTCAGCAATAGGCTTCAAAAGACAAAAAAGGTTCTTGTTATGGTTTTATTTAACATTTACAATTGATTTTACTTTTTAATGAAAGTTGTTTTGTCATTTTAAATAATACTCCCCATTGTACAGTATTTGCATTATAGGTACCTATGTATGTCCTTAATTTTTTTATGTTTTGCCTTTCAGTTTCCTGTAACGCAATGTTGTCAAATTTCCTGCCAAAATTACAAATAAATCTCTTTATCAAAAGAAAAAAACAAATAATAATGTATAAAAATACCTTGGGTATACATATTTCTAAACTAAATTAACAAGGCTAGCCAACCACTTAACTCATTAGTATAAGTATTTGGTGTTACCAGATTTATAAAATTCGGCAGAAAAATAAATTTTAAGTTCCCACTGTTGTTAGACATTTTCTGAACGATGAAAGATTTGACAACCGTGTATTGCTTTTGGGTTCATAATTATGTTTAATGATCTAGTATGTCAACAAAAATAGGCAGAACTAAGTTTTCTAGAAGTTCAAATGATATCGTCAATTTTTGTAATTATAGGGCCTATAGAATCTACCTTCAGAAAATGACTTGAAAATCAAAATTCACTTAAGGGCCCTTCAGACGATAACACTTTACGTACTACAAGTCTAATGAAAAAGTAAAATGAAATTCCATCCGTACAACAAAAAAGAGAATAAAATTCGTATGATTTATATATTTTGTGTTTACACGATTGGTATAAAACAATAAAAAAGTAAGATGAAAACAGCTGTTTCACTTTTTTATATGTGTTTACATAAAAATACATCCCTGATCTAATGCGACCTGCTTGTTTTTTGAATCATTTCAAAAAATGAAGAGAGCCATACGACTGTCAAATTTTCCATCTGTATTCTCTCTCAATGTGTGATGGTTTCATTACATATGTATTGCGTTTAGACGATCCCATCCGTTCTATTCTACACAAAATTTTGACAGATCATATTACTTGTGTGATCGTATAAAGCCTGCTTTATAAACTCTAATAACACGATTTAATTCAACATTAATAACTTAGAAGTAGACGTAAATGCTTCCTTCATTATCTTACAGAATTTTAAGTTGAACATATTTATATGGAAATTCATGTGATGCCATATCCTTTGTCTGTTTATGTTTTACATTAATCCTGCCCTTCATATGAAGGTTTTCAAAATTTAATAAAATTCGATTAAAATTTAATAGGCATTAGAAAATGCAAAAATTCCAGTCTAAACGGCGGGATTTTATTGAATTGTTTCACTGTTAATCGAACAACAGATTTTAATAGTTATAAACGGTGTTGTTTGTAATTAACACCTACATATATGGGAACAAAAAATTAACACTTTTAAAGGGGCCGGCCTATTGTACATAAGTTTTATGCAAAATCAAATGGCTTACTGTGTTTTCTATTATTTATTTGTATTTGTGCCTTTAATTTAATTTTGAAAAGCTAACTATAAATACATATTGACTTACTCGCTAAATAGAAGTAAAGTTTATTTCTTTATAAATGTCTATTTTCAGTTTCACTTTTATTAGTTTTTATATGTTTCATTTGTCGAGTTTTTGTTAAAAATACATTTTTAAATATTCTACTCTATACCTATGAAATTTTTTCTCTCAGAAACAGCTGCAGGTGACGCCTTAAATTTAAATTTCTTTATTTTCGTATTATTTTCATAAGTACTCGTAGTATCCGCACACGCGCCTTATTCTATTATTTATAAGTTGATGAAATGGACATTTAGTATATAAAGTCTAGAGTCTAGATAGATGGATGATGCGTCCAACCGACTAAAAAATAATAAATGTATGAGGTTATTAATAGAAAACGCAATTTAGGGGACAAAAAAATACCCCTATTAAACGTGATTTAGTCTGAAGCTAAAGCTATGTTGTAAGATCTTACGATGTTGTAATAAAAATGTTCATAAAATATCTCACAATAGTGTGAACATACAAAGCCCAAACTAATTTAAAATTTTAAAATAAACTTTTTTTAATTTTGTAAAATATTTTTTTCTGAAAATTGAGGAAAGAGCTTTCCAAACTATTTGGGAAAGATTTTCCTAAGAACAATAAATACGAAGATGAGATAAAACATAAATTTGACAAAAATGTCAAGATCTTAAACAATCAAGTTGAAAAATTTTGTCTAAACTACTTAAAACCTTTTTGGATTAAGTGAAAGTTTTTCAAACTTTAAGCTAAAAAGTAACTTCGTAATATTTTGACCTCTTACAACATAGATCCTTGTATTCATTACGAGGACATCTTGCAGATAATTATATTGTATGACGACTGACGGAAAAGTTTGTAAATTTGTTTATGGTAAATTTAAAAACCATCGCTGATGATGTCTACAAATAGGCATTGGTTATTAGTTTTGGATTTTATAATTTCATTTTATTGTTAATTTCTTTGTATCTGTGTGTAGTTACTGATTAATGTCTTATTCGGGCGGTTGGATTGATTACCCTTGCACTGAATCGTGACTTGTTTCAAAAAATTTAATATGTTTTTTTTAACTTTTTAAAACGTAATAGTATGAACATTAGCTGGATGGTTAAATATATAGTTGGATGATAATAATGATTTACTATTGATTACGAATCGTTAGTGAAACCTGCGTTGGAGATAAATTTATACATTGTATACGTGTATACATATAAACCTACATATGTATGTATGTACATATTGTGTATCTACAACTACAATCTGTAAAATGTTTTGTGTTTTTTGTACACTTGTTATGTTTATAGCAAATTAACAGAAGATGCAACATTATTAACGTTTTATTTCTTTATAATTTTAAATGTTTAGGAATGCACTTGCAAAAGAAAAATTACACAAACATTTTCACTTATAACACTGTAACAGTAGATTTTTGAAACAAACTCTATAGATCAATGTAATTTGATCTAACTTTTTTTGTTTGAAACGAGATAATTTTAAAAGGAAACAAGAATAGACATTTGGTTTGCTTAAGTGTCAAAAGTTGGAAAAATATTCTATAGGGGACACAACTTTAGATGCGTAATTTAGAGTTGTACTCAAAACAAAAAACAATAGCTTTATGATGATTCAAAATATTTCAGGAATCTTCATTGAATATCAAGGCAAATTTTGAGAGTACATATTAACAATTTGGGTTAATTCTGTTTTTGTTTCCATTATTTTCAGAAAACAAAAGAAGCTGACATTTTGGCAAAATAAACTTTGCAAAGGTTTTTTGAAAATTAATTGTTCAATTAATTATTAATGTGTGAATCACATTTTTTACACTGTAATCATATGTGTGTAAAGTTTTATTTGGCGAGGATCTTTATTTAGTCTTAACTCTCTCACACATATCTCTTCTATCGGTCTACAATTCTTCAGCTTTTGCATGTTTACTCAAAATAAGGCTTTAATTAAACAAGACAAGTGAAATAGTAGTAGCTGCTGCCTGCCTGCCTGCAAATACTACAATTTACTGCTTTTTATGCGCTACTTGTAATTTGGTGAAATTTTTCATCTTTAAACATCTACTTACTATGTGGTTAGTTAAATAAAGAAATAAACCAAAAGAAAATAACAATAAAGAAATACTTAAGTGCACAATACCACATTTATTTTTTCATACATATGTACATATATAAGTACATACATAAACACATACCTAAATAGAAATAATAATAAAAAAAACTAGTTCCAGACACTCTCAGCATGTATGGCAGAAATATTTATTTACAGCTTTTTTCTTTTTGTTACTGTCTTTTTATTGATGTTGTTTTTGCATTTTTTTGCTGAGAGAAGAAAAAAACAGAAACAGTAAACAACATTTCTTTTAATGACTATCAAAATAACAACAACATTAACATAGAAACACGAAATATTTGTTGTTGCTGTAAGCATACAATGACCTTGACAATTGGCAAGTTGGCATAGTGAGTGAGTGGTTGTTAGACGAGGCTCTGCAATGGAATATTGTATCTACATCTACACGAATGTATCTCCTTGTATTTAAATTATTATATTTATTTGACTAACAATTATTGTGTACGTAGTTCGTTTGTATAAACAAGTGCGATGAAAATGTTGCATATGTACTTATTTTGGGGTTTTTTAATACATAATACCTACATATACCTAATTATTCTTAATGAAAACTGTAGGTTTTGCATGAATTTTATCATTTTGTTTACAATGCTCAGAAGTGAGAAATAATGCATCATAATTGTACTTTTTTACTGATCCCCACGTGATAGCAACTTTTTCTATTTTTAAAATTTTTGATAAATAGGTATATAGTCTTAAACTAAGCTAACAGCTAGTCTATAGTCTAGTCTATAGTCTAGTCTATAGTCTAGTCTATAGTCTAGTCTATAGTCTAGACTATAGACTAGTCTATAGTCTAGTCTATAGTCTAGTCTATAGTCTAGTCTATAGTCTAGTCTATAGTCTAGTCTATAGTCTAGTCTATAGTCTAGTCTATAGTCTAGTCTATAGTCTAGTCTATAGTCTAGTCTATAGTCTAGTCTATAGTCTAGTCTATAGTCTAGTCTATAGTCTAGTCTATAGTCTAGTCTATAGTCTAGTCTATAGTCTAGTCTATAGTCTAGTCTATAGTCTAGTCTATAGTCTAGTCTATAGTCTAGTCTATAGTCTAGTCTATAGTCTAGTCTATAGTCTAGTCTATAGTCTAGTCTATAGTCTAGTCTATAGTCTAGTCTATAGTCTAGTCTATAGTCTAGTCTATAGTCTAGTCTATAGTCTAGTCTATAGTCTAGTCTATAGTCTAGTCTATAGTCTAGTCTATAGTCTAGTCTATAGTCTAGTCTATAGTCTAGTCTATAGTCTAGTCTATAGTCTAGTCTATAGTATAGTCTATAGTCTAGTCTATAGTCTAGTCTATAGTCTAGTATATAGTCTAGTCTATAGTCTAGTCTATAGTCTAGTCTATAGTCTAGTCTATAGTCTAGTCTATAGTCTAGTCTATAGTCTAGTCTAGTCTATAGTCTAGTCTATAGTCTAGTCTATAGTCTAGTCTATAGTCTAGTCTATAGTCTAGTCTGTAGTCTAGTCTGTAGTCTAGTCTGTAGTCTAGTCTATAGTCTAGTCTATAGTCTAGTCTATAGTCTAGTCTATAGTCTAGTCTATAGTCTAGTCTATAGTCTAGTCTATAGTCTAGTCTATAGTCTAGTCTATAGTCTAGTCTATAGTCTAGTCTATAGTCTAGTCTATAGTCTAGTCTATAGTCTAGTCTATAGTCTAGTCTATAGTCTAGTCTATAGTCTAGTCTATAGTCTAGTCTATAGTCTAGTCTATAGTCTAGTCTATAGTCTAGTCTATAGTCTAGTCTATAGTCTAGTCTATAGTCTAGTCTATAGTCTAGTCTATAGTCTAGTCTATAGTCTAGTCTATAGTCTAGTCTATAGTCTAGTCTATAGTCTAGTCTATAGTCTAGTCTATAGTCTAGTCTATAGTCTAGTCTATAGTCTAGTCTATAGTCTAGTCTATAGTATAGTCTATAGTCTAGTCTATAGTCTAGTCTATAGTCTAGTATATAGTCTAGTCTATAGTCTAGTCTATAGTCTAGTCTATAGTCTAGTCTATAGTCTAGTCTATAGTCTAGTCTATAGTCTAGTCTATAGTCTAGTCTATAGTCTAGTCTATAGTCTAGTCTATAGTCTAGTCTATAGTCTAGTCTGTAGTCTAGTCTGTAGTCTAGTCTGTAGTCTAGTCTGTAGTCTAGTCTGTAGTCTAGTCTATAGTCTAGTCTATAGTCTAGTCTATAGCCTAGTCTATAGTCTAGTCTGTAGTCTAGTCTATAGTCTAATCTATAGTCTAGTCTATAGTCTAGTCTATATTCTAGTCTATATTCTAGTCTATAGTATATAGTCAAAATAGTCGAAATTAAAAACTTACACTTCAGAACATGCTTTATCAAACTAACCGTTTAGAAATGTTTCGGCTAGGTGGTCGTAAAATAACAAAATAAATTGAAGCTATTATTATATATAGGTATGCATGTACATTAAGGTGTCCCGTGAACCACTTTTTAGATGGAATACGATGTAAATACGAGAAAAATAAAAATATTTTTTTTTTTAAAGGTCCTCAGTTTCCTACCTTCGAAATCTTAATCAGAACAATATGTTAAATTTTTGCAATCTTTTCGAATTCCGTAAAAATGTTAAAAATTTTTAGTGTATTTCTGGTCTGTAATAAGACTTTTATTGTATTATAAATGGCATATAAATTTGAAAAAATTTCTTAAAAATTAGACTGGGATATTTGCTTAACATAACATTTTTGTAAATCTGGTAATTTATCAAATGATGTCACATTAACAGATAACGTTTTTTACAAAAATTAGAACATTTTTCAATGGTGTAATTACTTTTGTGTCATCTTGCATGTACGAGCACACGATCTAAGAGAAATTAAAATACATAAATAAAAATTCATAGAAAAGATCTATTAAATTTTAAACAACGGTTTTTCATTTTTATTTTCTTGTTCGAATGTATCTATGTATGTAAGTATGAGAGTTTTTATATCTATTACGTGTAACTTATTTATTAACAACAGTTACATTATTATCCACAAAGAATAACAACAAACGTTTGTTTTCTCCTCTCACTGTCTTTCAAATTAAAATTTCTTCTCAATTTATGTTTTTTCTAATACAGTTGTGTGTGTATTTATTTTATTATGAATCTATTCGATTCTTTACACATAGCATGCACTTCCGTTATAATGGTATCGAGTATACAAAAGGAAAAAGAAGTAAAAAAAATGTTTTTAATTTCTATTGCTGCATTCAAACGATTATAAAATGCATGCATGCATTTTTAACTGAATATTAGTTGTTGCCACATACGAGCACCAAATATGTTTCGATTTTGATTTAAACACATAAAATGTTTATTATTTATGATAGAAAATTTATAATTGATACACACTTTTTTGGTTTGAAATGTTTACTAAAATAATTTGTTTAAGTAAAAGTTTTCCATTTAAAAAGTTAAAATAAAAATTGACTTTTTAAGAAAAAAGTCATTAAAATTATATGTTTATTTGAATTTATTATTTTGTTTAAGTAACTGTGTATTTTTAAATTGTAAAATATGTGAAATTTTTAAAGAAGAACAATATTTTCAATATTTTCAACAATTTCCGTTTGTTTAGGAAATCGTTTTTACTAATATTTGTCCTGTCCTAAGTATAAAACTTTTATTGGAATAATTATTCGAACGATTTATTAAAATTCTTCAGACCTAAGCTAGAAGTAAATCCAAAGTTTTTGAAAACTGATGATCAATATCAATATAATTTTGAATTTTGATCTTCAGCTGAAAGTTAAAAATTGTTGAAATGGAAATTTTATTTATATAGTTATTGTTTTATTAAGTATGTAAATGTATTGAATCAACTTTAAAAACATTTTGTATAAAATTATTAAAAAAATATGAATGAGAAATTCATTTTCATAATGAAATAACATAAATCTTTTATATGTATTTTCACAATTTTTCTTAAACAATGGCAGACATTTTGTCTAAAAAAATAAATTCGATATTGTATATAGCAACTTTTGAAGAACAATGACTTGTAGTTTAGTATAAATATGGTAAATAATCTGTTGAATTATGAATAAAAACAAAATAGAAAAAGTCTTTATCCAGTTTCAATAGTATTTTTTGGGGAATTTTTGATTTAAACATTCAATACATTCACTTTAATTGTTTAGAGTTATTTGATCGACCTAGTAGAAGACAGTTTATGTGAGAGTTGCTCAACCAGCAGACGAACGTCTGTGTGATCAAACCCACGAACTTAACCAACCAATCAATAAATAACTTTTGTGTGGCATTTTCTTTTCTATTTAATGCGATTCAGCATAAATTATCAAAAGTGTTCCCTCTAATCTCTTTAAATTTGTTTTAAACATTGAAACTGATGTTGTTTTGACCATATGTTAGACTTCTTTCCTTTTTTACGTATTTTAGCCATACAAGTCGAACAGTTTTTTTGATTTCTATATAAAAATGTATTCAAGTTAGTTTATTATGGTAAAAATGCAAAAAATAACAAAAAAATTTAATAACAAGTATGAATGTATAGTCGGGCGTAGCCGACCATATGATACCCTACACCAGTCAGTATGTATGTTAAAAATGTGGATTATTTAAAAAAATAAAGCATTTGGTTTATTTTTTAAACTTTATTTCGGAATATTTTTACTTTTTTTTGGCAAAAAAAAAAGATTTTTTTAAGAGGGTTCAAAGGGGAGTGGGCAAAATATGGCCCTATCTTTAAAAATGTTGGTAGAGGGAGTTAAGTCTTCTTCAATATTATTTATGTTATTAGTGTTTGTAAGTGAATTTTGACCTTTAAGTCATTTTCTGTAGGGGAGTTTGTATGGGGGATAGGGTCAAATGAAGCCCGATCATTACAAAAATCGGTAGTGTCATTTAAAGTTCTATAAAACAAAGTTTTGTCGACTTTTGTTAACATAATAGATCATTTAAATTAATTATAAGCCAAAAGGCCCCACTAAAGTGGTGTAGGGTAAAAATATAAAAAAACTTTCGTGTAGGTTTACGGTTACGTTTAAGTTTGCAAAAAAAAATATATATAACAACAAATACATATTTATTAACAAAATGTAAAAAAAACTAATAATATAAAACTGGTTTTAAAATTTTTATATTTTACTTAACTGAGAGTCTTTTACGGGTCTAAGTACGAGTACTTTTGCACTAGTAACTACGACACACATAGATAAGTGGATACAGATACTGAGATACTTACATGCTTTTTTATATCAATGTACTATATAAGTATCTCAATATCGTGTTGCCAGGTATTTTCTTGTTTATTTTCTTTTGCAATGTTAGAGAATTAATATTTTTTCTTTTAATTTATTTTTTCATTTCTTGTGTCTGTCTGCGTTTCTTTGTAATTATGTCATGTTGCTATTTTGCAAAAAAGTAATTAATTTTATTATTATTTTATTTTACCCTACTTTGGAGTTTGTCATGGGATTTTTTTGGTGAGTTTATTTTGTACGTCTTGTATATAATTAAGTTAAATGACTTTATAGAATTTGGTCTTAATAGGGTTTAATATAAAATTTTTTGTTCTTTTTTGCTGTTATGTATTTTCATTTTAAAAATGTTTAATATAAGTACATATGTACATACATATGTATGTATGTAAGAAATGTAAAATATCAAATTACGTTTCTTTTAGTATAATTTTAACTTGTTTGTAATAAAAAGAGATTTACAAAACTAATTTTTTAAGATTCTCAGGAATTTTCGTGAATACTGAAATTTTTCTATAAAAATCTAATCGAAGGTTAATTTGCAAAATCTCAACGAGTGCTGTAGGTTAAATTAAATTTACAATATACATATGTATGTACATACAACAAATCTCATGACATTTCAAGTTATTTTGTATCTTTTAAGTTTAAATACACTAATAATGTTTATTATTTTTTTCTGTTTGCAATTTCAATGTCTTGGCCAATGACTTTTTAGCGCAAAAACGTGTTTAAAATTGCGCTTTAGGCGTTTGTTAATTTATGATTTAATGTTATTTTTACACAAATTTTTTTTCATATTTTGTTTTTAATATACAGTTTTTTTAATAAATATTACTTCAAAATAAACGTGCAAAACCTTATGTATTTAATATTTACATTTTACACTGTAAAATAAAATATTTGTTTATTTTTCAATTAAAAAATATTGAAAATAGTTTCTAGGCTAAATAAAAATATTTAAAATTTAAATGTAACCAACAAAACCCACATTTATTTTAACAAAACAACAAAGTTACTTCATGTTCAAAATATGTCGCTTGATTTGACCATTTATGTATGTAAATGTTTTGGGCGAACATTATCGTTTTCATAATCATTGTATCTGTAACAGAAATTATTATAGTATTTTTTATTATTTTAAATTTACATGTATCTATCTATATATGTAAGTGGAATTTGTGTTTAAATATTATTTTAACCTTAAGAAGCATTTAAGTTTGTTTATTTTTTTTAACAGAAAATCTTAATTATTTTTGTTTGTAATTTAATAACTATTACAAACAATAGGCGACATGGAATAAAGATATCATTTGTTAAAGTATTTTAAAAATGGATTCACTTTCATTAATAAATGAAATAAATGACATCATAAAAATCAGTTTTTTTTTACAATATTAAAAAACAAATATTGAATTAAAAAAAGGGTTTTAAAGTTTATTAAAAATTAAGAAACAAATGATGCTGTTCTATCATCAAGACAGAAGGACGGACTAGGATTGATTGCCTCAGAAAATGACTCAAAAGTGTTCGTCGATCGGTTAATCGATCAATTTTAGACGATTAATCGCTCGAATAAATGATAATTGCCCAATTTCAAATAACGAATGAACCGAATAATATATCAATTAACCGTTTAAGAAAAACTTATAATTTAACAATACAATTACTTTATATTTTATACAAAATTTAATATTTTTATAATTAATTTACTTTCTGTATTAATTTCTTAAAATCTTTTCTATAATGAAGATATAAAAATACTTCAGAAACATTGTAATAAATTGTTATGATTAACTTACTTCTAGAACGGGTTTATTCAGAAACATTTCAAACTTCTGAAAAGAAATCTTGAAAATAATGATATCGCCTTTGCTTCTGCATCCAGTTTAGAGAAATAGTGTTGTGTTTCTAAAGTTTTTCTAATAAGTTACTAATAAACTTTATATAGAAGAGGATTTCACATGAAAATAAATAATTTGTAAAAGCTTAATAGAATTTAGAAAACAAATACTGAAGAAAAGAATTATTAAAAAAAAAACATTCACTTGCCTTTTATTCGATTAACCGAATAAGACATAAACCCGAATAATTGAATATTAAAGTGTACCAAATGTTATCAAAATATCTTGAAAATTAGCTTCGTGCGCACGCTCAGACAGACGGACATGACTTAATCGACTCAAAAAGTGATTCTAAACTTATTCCTTATGGTTGGCGTAGGACCAAAAAGTGGCCAAATTTACTGAAAAATCGATTTTTAACAATTTTGTTGTTTAATAGTCATTGAAAAAATTATTAAAAATAATTTTACTTTTCATCAAGTTGTATTTAATATAAATCTATTCGTTTGTTTTACTTCTCTCTGGATCTTCATCTTTCTTTTCTCTTCGTTACGGTTAGCTGTTGTAGTATTGTTTATAATAAAATATTTAAATATATATTTTGTGTTTAGTAAAAAAGTAACGGCTCACATTTCATTTCTGGCGGCAAATAGTTTTAAATTTGCAATTTTTATTTAACTATTGTTGTTTATATCTTTTTGTTTCTATTTTCGCTTATTTTTTTTTTTTTGTAGATAACTACATATGTACGTATGTATGTATTAAAGTATGTGGTGTTTAACATGTGTTTGTTTGCTGATTTGAATATGATGACCTGCATTTAAATTAGTACAAGCATTGTTGCGATACTTTTATTTATATATTTTTTATTTTTACAAACAAATAGAAAAAAAAGCTGATTGTTGGATAGAAAGTTGTTTTTCTTATTATTTTTATTTATTTTTTTCTTACAATTTTTATTTACTGGTTTGAATTGCATTGTCTTGCAAATACGGAGAATCAAAGAAAAAGCTTAAAAATCCAAAAAAGTAACTTTTTAAAATAATACAACTATTTTGTTAGCTTAATTTTACAATTAAAACAACTGTTTAATTAAAAATGAACAGAATAGAAAAAATGAAAAGAAAATACAAATTAAATTATTAACTATTAAATGACCAAATAATTATGACAAGTGATGATAATATTTTTTTATAACCTATCATTTAAACGTTGTAATTTTATTAGGAATATTTAAGATAAAGTTTCTTTTGCTTATCATTTTAAATTTTACAGGGGTTTGAAAGAATTTAAAATTAGTCACGCTGAAGAGATCTTTATTAAATTTTAAATTCAATTTTGTTGTTTCCATTAATACTTTAAAAAAATCTGTAAGAACTCATTCATTTACATAAAAAATTACATTTAAAATTGACGCGTCATATGTCTAGTCTATAGTCTATAAATGTAGTCAATCTTTTAATATGTACTGTATAATGCATACATATATATAAATGTGTGAAAACATGTATTAGGGGCATAATCCATTATAACAGTTTTATATAAAATAAAATCTTTCTACAACATTTTGTTACCAGAAGCCAATTCTCTTCAGAAAACGGCTTCAACGCTCATTACTAGCTTAAAAATATGAGTACAGCGATGAAAATCGATGTATGCAAATTTTTAATGAACGTAAATCTCAATTTCAGAAAATGATTTTAGTTCCTTAAAAACGAGTACAGTGTTGAGAATCGGTCTAAATGTGGTTTATAGTAATCGAAATCTTGGTAAAAAGTTGAATGAGAATCGGTCCATAAGGACCTCTGCAGAAAATAACTTTAACTCTCCGAAAAATACGAGTATATACAAAACTTTATGAGTATCGATCCATATTTGACCCTATATGGTAAACTGTATTAAAAATACAGTGATGAAATCCGGTACAAACACTTAAAGTCTTAAAAAAATCTGTTTTCTAAACATTACAAGGATTGGTTCATAATTGAACCACACCCCATAAAACTCTTACAGAAAAAAAATTAGACAAAATTTATTGTTTTTAAAAATTTATATATTTTTCGGAAGAGTTCGGTTCATAATTGCCTTTATTAAAACTCCTATTCCAACAACCAACATTAATTTATATTAGATACAAATATTACCGAATATTAATTTCGCTCGAATCTTCTTTATACATTAAATGGAGATTTTTATCTGTATTGGATCATTTTACAGAAATTTCAAATCGGTTTAATTTAAACTTAATTCCATTATACGATTTATAGATATACATATTTTTAATGTATAAATATTATATTCACGATTTTTGTAATAATCGGGACGTAATAGTTTGAATTTTTAATATATGGGTTACAGTATACCCAGTTGCCTAAAGTCGTTTTGACTAACTGTTCTTTAATCTTTTAATATATTTCTCAAAACTAAAATTTTTTCTTTCGAAATATAATTTTATTTTGAAAAAAATAACGTTTCTTTGAAATACATCGGTGGTAAAAATTTGGCTATAAATATTAAACCAAATTCTTTTTATACCCTATTTTTACTCTCAATATGAAAAAATTAAAAAGAAACAATTTTTAAAGTTCGCTTGTTATCCATAAAAGGACAGTCATTCACTTTATACTTTAAAAACATAATTTGTGGATGTCTTGGAACATTTTCTTATAAACCATTCAACCGACTCGTACCCATCACCACACTCTCTATATATTTGGCGCGACATTGAAAATTTATATTGTTAAATATATACTTTTCTATATGTATACATATTTATTGTATATTTATTTTCTTCGACAATTCTGCAGACATGTAAACAGATTTATAATAAAGTTATAACGTATGTCTTGTTTAAATATTTTTGTTTTGTCAAAAGGGTGTGGTTCCATTTGGGTAGTGTTTGTCATAAAATTAAAAAATACACATATTGAAGCAGTTAAATGATGAAAATGGGATATATACATATACATACAACATAAAGTTATACATAATATGGTACATATGTATGTCGTTATATGCAATGTCTGTATAAATACTATAATATAATATTAATGATTATATATGTATGAGTATAACAGATAATGACGAAGTATGACGTATCATTGTAGCGTGACGATGACCTAAACAAACTATAGCATCATACATCTTCAAGTCGTTGAACGGTTTCGCAAAGTTCGCCTAAACAAATAATAAAATCATTAAAAAATTGGGATATTTTAATTAAGTATTTTCAACGACTTTTCGTTAGTTTAAAATTTCATAGAAACGTTTGTTATCTATTGATCAGCCCATGTTTATCCAGGCTTAAGTGTTAAGCTTTTTTTAAGTCAGACATGTAAAGCCATTTAGTCCATTATATTTTGTATAATTTAGGAATGGATCTTTTATTTTGATTTTTGATGTTTTTTTTTACTTTTGTGGAATTTATTTAAATCGAATGTTAGTTGTGGATATTGTTTTAATGTTTGTCTATACTGAGCCCTCTATTATGCCCTTTGTTTATATTTCGCTACACTTGAGTAATTAACATAATTGTGGAAAATTGCTGAAAATTTCTCACGCATTTATTTTGTTGTTGTTGATGTTATTTATTTTAAACGTTTTTAATTTATACTGGCTTAATTATGTTCACACCCAGTTACGCATTAAGGTATTTTTGTTCATCTACGTATTATTAAATCGCACCTTTGATTTATCTATTTTTGTTTTAATGCATATTTAAACTTGCAGGTATTTTAAATCAAAATTATATTTACAAATTGTTATGTTATGGATAATGTGAGAGCATTAATATATTTAGAAAAACACTTATCAAATACCTCCATGAGATCGCGATTCTGCTCAATTCCCAATTTTATTCCTAAACATTTCAATTGTATATAAAATTTTCGATTGAATTTTAGAAACTTTTAATTTTATTAGCTGGTCATTGGAGGAATGTTGTTAATTGTTTAACTACTTTTAATTTGATCTAATCTTTCATAAGATTCAGAAGATTTTCAACAAAATTTAAGGTACTTCTTAAATGTTATCTCTTATATCATATTGAATTTTCAACATCATTTTTCCCTTATATTTCCACAAAATAATTTTCGTACACTATAAACCAAAAATCCTAATAGGTAGCAGAGTCTAAAGAAACATATCTCATATAGGTTATGTTCGGAAATCTTTAATAATTTTATCAGAGTTATCGACAAGTTTCCTATATAAAATCAACCAAATCGATCTATAAATAATAAAGATATAAGAAAAAACAAACAACTAATGAAAATATTTATATATTTAATGTTTCTAAAATTTATAAATTTAAATTTAAGGTTCATTTACGAAAATCATTCTACATTAGATTTATGCACGCTTACGTATTTTTGATGATTAATAGTAGATCATGGACCGTTCAGGAAGTCTTATTCGGAGTTGATTTCAGATTGTTTATATTATTTATTATAAAATATTAATCTAGTAAAGTTGAGTTGAAAAATCTCAAATTTTTTTTCAATCCATTTTTGTTATCAAAATACTTACATAATTATGTATACAATTTATGTATGTATGTATGTATGTATTTATAAAAAAGCCATAAAATAAATATTTTCTTTCATATTTAAAGATTGTGAGAAATACTTAAAAATAAATTTAAAATAAATAAAAATGATTAAGCGACCATTTAGAAATTAAAAAAAAGAAATATTTAAAGGGTACTCAGAAGAATGGTTTGAATGAAATATTTATGCAGCTTGAACCCGCACATAATGACACACACACACAAATGGTGCGTTTTGTTTAAAAATTGTATGGTAAATAAAATGTTCAGCGATAATTTTAAAATAAATAAACAATACCCAAATATATATAGTCATACATAATTCTTTAAAAGAAAATATCAAAAAAGGATGCTGTGTATCAATACAAAACCATTCATTATCAATTATATAAATAATAAAATAAAAAATAATTTTTAACAACAGAAATAAAAATATATATTTTATTATCGCGTGTAAAATTATTTTTTAAAATTAAAAATTTGGATTATAGAATGTTACAATATTGTACAAAAATTGATAACAGTCATTAGTGAATAATTTGCAATTGAATAACACAATTTTCTAATTAACATTTTAATGTTATTATTTTCTTTAAAAATGGCACGTGCCATTTAAACAAAAAAGTATTTTAATGAAATTTGTGTCTGCAAACATAAACTTACCCTTAAATATGTATTTTTTCTAGAAAATACAAACCACCCAAATTGGATTCACAATCGATACACAAATAAATAAAATCATCAATACTTTGACATTTATTTTCAAACTTATAAATACAGTAGGAACAATGACCCTTAACAGCATCTGTATTCAACATCTGAAAAATAAATACCAAAAAAAGAAAGAACTGAAAAAATGCATTTAATAAAAACTCACCCCCATATGGAAAGTGGTGTCAGAATTATGCATGAGTCATCTGTTCAAATGTAAAAAAAAAGGGAAAAGTGAGTTTGGGAACATATTTTGCCATTTGGGTGCGATTTTATCAACATTAAGCCGACAGGAACATATTAAGCCCTAGGTTAACATTCAAACAATAAAACCAATACAATACAATACATACAAATGCACACCACCCGCTATTTATTTACGTAGCTGCACATACATATGTACATCATTTCCAATTTTGATTAAAATTTCTAAACCAGTTTTTTCTTTAAGTTATTTTATACGACGAATAGTCATTTAGGGTGTCTCCATTCAAATTTGTCTGAGGGTTGTTTTTATAATTTTTCAACAAAATAATGTGCCACATTTTCATTTATTTATTATTTTGTTATCATTCAGCCATGTAAATTCAATGCTGTCCGATTTAAAGTAAAATTCTATAGATTAAAACTGTTTGGTCAGTTCTGAATTGAGACCTTGAAACAAATGGTTAGTCAGCTGTAATCGTAATTCTATAAATTAATGATTGATTTTCGTATTTTTTCAAGTAAAGTATGAGGGTTAGATTAACATTTTGTTATCATACAATTTCATTTCGCTGCTTAATTTGGAAACTATTTATTTTTAGGAGTTATCAAATTAAAAAAAAAATAAAATTTTATTAAATAGCTTCATAGTGGTTAAGGAATAAGTTTCTTGGCATATCAATTTTTTGATAAATTCCAAAATAATAATTACAAAATAATAAACTCAGTATGTAGATACTTACTTTCTAAAACCGTTTCAGTCATGATGAATTCTATTATAGTAACACCCATATATATTGCCCCAATACCCTTAAATTATACTAATCGGCTCATAATTACTTTCTAAGATTAACCTATATGTGAATGCTAGAGTTCGAAATTTTCAATATAGTTTGATGAAAATTTACAAGGCTTCTTGTTAAGAAAGAAATCTATTGATAATGATTAAAATATCACTTAGACCTCATACAACCATAGATGGCGAATAGGATTTTAGAACTCATAATTATTTAAATGTTCTAGTATCTATTTAAAATTTGACAAACTTAGTTTTATATAAATACAAGTTATCGTAAATATTATGGTTTAAAAAATAAATTATATTGGCAATTTTCATAATATTCCGGCCTTATTTGACATTAGCCATAATACAAAGTCCCTTGAGATTAAACTATAAGGTCAGAAATTGACTAATATTCACTAACGTATAGCCATCTACCTAAATTTATAAGGATAGACCCATATTTACCCTTGCTCCAGATATCTTATTGTTTCGTAAGATGACGTAGCAGTATTAAATTTGAATCATTCACACTTAAACCGCTGAACCGATTATTTTGAAATTTGAGGGATATTATAGATCTTTACTTTGGGAGTCCTTTCTAGTAAGTTTATAATATCAAATTGTTGTTTTAATCAGGCATGATCGACTTGTTTTGCTATGTTGATTTTTCGAATATTTTTATAAGGATCTGTCCAAAGTTAAGCTGACCTAACCTAAATTTTGTATAATTATTTTTATAATTTAACTATAAACCAGTTAACAAAAGGTTAATTATTTATTTAACGGTATTAAACAATACATGTTATTAAATTAACAAAAGTCTCGTGTTGCATTTAAACAAGTGATATGAGATAAAAATTCCATATTTAATTAACATTTTACATTCATTCAGTCAATCGTTCGTTCATTCATTTATAAACATTAATTTTTGTTTACTAACACAATAGAGTCAGAATAGAGTCATTTAAATAATCATTAAATCAAAACTAAACTAAACTGGCGCTAATAATAACAGTGTTTATTTTTTATGTTAATAGTGTTGATTGTAAAATAAATAATTTGTTATAATAATTATAGTCAGACACACAAAAACAACAAAGTGATAACTTTGAATTTGAATAAAGCTGACAAAATACAAAATCAAATAAATATGTAGGAAAAAATTTTATTTACAGGTTTTTTCAGTTATTTACAATATTAAAGGTTGTAAAACTTGGTTAATTAAAAAACACTATATATTTAATATATTTTTACAACAAATGACTCATTAATTTATTTGTTTTGGTTGTGTGAATAATAGTTAAATGTTTTATGCATATTGATGACGATTTGCCTTTCAATGAAGTGTTTAATATTTTTAAAATTTTAGCAGTTCAAACAAAAAAAAAAAAAAAAAAAAATCAAATAGGATGATTCATAAATTTTTCGATTTATAAACTTTTAGTCATTTTTTTGTACATTTGTGTATTTAAATAAACAATTAAATATACAGTTTAAGTCTTGAATTATAAATATTTGTTTTTCTAAATATTTTTAAAAAACAAGATTTAAAGGTTTTCATAAAAAAATATAATATGTTTGTATATTAAACAGAAGGTTTTAAATTGAAATTGAAACCTATCAGGATATATTTATGTAACAATGCATAGTCAGAATGTGTATTATTTTCATTATTTTTTACCCTAAATTTTTTTAAAAATTTTTTGACTAGATTAAAAGTTATTTCCTAAAGGCCGCCAAGATAAAAGAATGTAAAAAAATTTCAACAAATTATTTTGAAAATTCCAACCAGTAGTGGACGTACACAAAGTAATAAAAATCAAATCCGAATATTTATACAATATTAAAAGTAACAAGTAACAGTGTTATATTCGGCCATACCGAACTTTGGCTTATATGAAACATTTCATAGCTGTACTCATATTTTTAATACAGTAACGCGTTAACGTCTTTTTTAGGGGACCTTATATGGGGGATAGGGTCAATAATGGACCGATCTTCATCTGAATGAAGTAAAAACTTCTTTTAGCACTCTAGCTGTCTCCGTTTGGACTCTATCGTATATTCAATAGACGGAAATGGCTAGATCGTCATAAAATCTAATGAGGATCCAGAATATACATATATAGATACTTTTATGGACCCTAGACAGACAATTGATGTTTTACATCTTTTTTGATGGTGGGTATGCAAATCGAGTATACTTATTGTTATATATATGCCTGTTATATCAAATATTCTGTATTGATACATATTCGCCTTTAACAACTGAACTTTGTCAGAGGCAGTAATTCGTTAAGATGTTGGAAAAAAATCAACTGTATCCAATTTGATCCAATTACTTTAACTCAAAAACCTATTTATTGGTACAAATTGGTTTATTTTTAAAATTAATTTTTATCATATAGTTAAATAGAAATATTTTAAGTTATATTCCTAAAATATTATATTCTTTATTCGAAAACTCGAGAAACTTGTCATATCGAGAAACTTGTCATATAGTTAAATATTTAATTAAATATTAAAGAATATCATAAAATCGTTCATAAATAATTGGAGTTATCATAAAATGAAACAATAAACTATAATTGGCTGCAATTAATTATAGTTTATTATTTTAGGTGTGAGCATACGATTTTGTGTCAAACGTTTGAAACATTGGTTAACATCACCATAAATGTTTTAAAATGGATCTATAAAAGGCTTGTATTCATCAATATATAGATTTTAGTAATGAAATAAACATTAATTATAGACTACAAAGCAACTAATTTGAAACATCTTGCATTTTGGAGTTGTTTAAAGTCCACTACGATCACCATCACAATTTCTCTGGTCAGTCATTATTACTAATTGAAAATTATTTATTACATTTAGCCATTTTACACATTTCATTTATGTCTGTCTTAAAACTACAAGTTTTATTTTCATTTCATTTTATTTCATTTAAAAAAGAAATGTTTCGTTTCTTTTTCGAGTTTAAAGTTTTGTGCATTTTATTCTGAAAACAAAAAGGCCTGCAGGTAAAACAACTAATTATTGTTTTATTTTTATTTTCGTTTAAATTATTTATTATTTTATTTGAACGTTTATTAAAAAAGAAAAAAAATAAATATGCGAATACAAATTAAAAGCTTTTATAAGATTTTTCACAAAACCATGAAAATATTTCACACGCTTTTAAACAGTATTAAACAGACCGTAGAAATTTTGAAATTTCCATCAACAAATAACGAATCTAATAATTGTGCTGTTGCTGTCTGTTAAAGTGTTTAGTAAATTTTGTAAATGCTAAGATGATAAACAATATATGCATTTTTTCTTTCGTTTAGAAAATTTTAACAAAATTTAAAAATTTGGATAAGAAAATTAATAATACAACAATTAAATAAAATACGTACAAGTTTGTATTTTTTTGGGGGGATTTTTTATTGCAATAATTGCCAGTCACAAATTGGGGTGTAAAAATGTTTCAAAATTTCCTTTCTTCCTTTCGCTGATGTTGTTTATGATGATTCACCATTTTTAGCATGAGAGTTATTAAAACAAATCCTTGCTTTGTTTTTTCTTGTTGCTTTTAAATGCATTAACTAACGCCCCACCCAATCCAAAATTTTGAATTAAAAATAAAAAAGAGGAAAAAAAAGGAAAAAAACTGATATGTATAGAGAAATCATTTCAACGGATGTCTTATGACTCATACAATCGGTTTATTTTTGTACTGGTAGCTTAAGTAGAAACATTATTAAAGGGAAGTAAAAGAAATAATTTTTATATTTTTATTCATTTTTTTTATAAACTAAACTGTTGTGATTAATACTCTGGTGGTTGTTGGTGTTGGCGGTATTGGTCGAAACTAAAAATGGTGTTTTATTTTTTCGTTGATAACAATAAATAAATTTTTATAAAGTATATACAACTTACTATATAGTATGTACTTCTAAGTAATAAAATACATTTTTAAATATATATATTTATATATGTATGTATTTTTAATTGTATTTACCACAAATGAAATATGATTCACTTTAATTTCTAACTATGAACTTTAGATATAAATTTTGAAATGTTATACTATTTATTGAAAAAATCAAATATCTTAATATTAAATATTTTTCATCTTTTTTCACAACTTTTGGTTTTGTAGACAAAAATAAATATTAAATAATACTTTGTTTTATAAAAATGAAAATAATACTTTATAATCGTATACTAAAGTCGAATCTGTTTATAAAGTCAAAGTAATATTTCGAATTCTCTTGATTTAGATATTATTTGACCCACTAATATTAGGTTCTATATAAGACAACATTATAAAAGTCTGTTTTTCGTTAACAATGCCGTAAGCTTGGCCGAACCAAACTTATAAATGGCAAAAATTAAATTAACTTCATGTTAAAATTATAAAGAAAAATTTTATCAATTACTTTTTCATTACATTTTATCAAAAATTAATCATTATAATGAATTTTTTTATTAAAATATCAACCGAATATATTTTTCTAAATTAAGTAGAAAATCTGTTTATATAATTCAAGTACACTGAGGCTATTTTTTAATTTTAAAAATTTTTGTAAGGTTAAACCATATTAATTTCCCTCCAATGCAATGCCGGGGTAACTAACTTAATTTTGAAATGTTTGTATATTTAAATTTCCGGATATATACGTAATTAATACTTAATAAATAAATCTTAAATTGAAGATAATTTAAATTTTAACGGATATTAATCAAAATTATTTATGCAAAACACATCGAAACAGGAGTCAATAATAAGACAATGCATATTTAAGTTCTTTATTTTTTATATACACACACATATCTACATACATATATAAGTAATACTTAAATATGTACAAGAAAATCTCTCAAGTAATATTTACTTACTGTAAGAGTACGAGTTTGAATATGAACATAAATGACTGTGGTTTTGAAAAAGAAGACAAGTACGTACATACAGTATAAATAAATTGTAAGTTTGTAGTATTTAAGAGTAGAAAAAATATCGTATTGAAAATCCATAAAAGGCAATAAAATCGTTTTGTTGCATGCCTCCATATATATTAGATATACAGACAATAAAATAGATGTAGTATATAAAGTCGCATATATTGGCGGAATAACGACTATTTTTAGTTATTTAAGGACATATTTTCTACTATTAGTGGTAGTGATTTTTAGGATGAAAAATACATATATCCTTTTGCTTAGAATGAATATAAAGCCGGCCGGCCGGTATTGTAACAGTCTCAAGCGAAACAAATTTGTCTGACAAATATTTATTGAAATGAACGTTAAA
>NC_060951.1:66050942-66054261 GCF_022045245.1 Lucilia cuprina
AATCAAACGTATAAAATTGTAAAATATTTTTAATTTGAAACCTATATTAATTAATTAGTGTTATAACTTTGTATCCATATTTAGTATTGGAAATAAAATTTTTCAATACAATTTTATACAAATAACATAACTTTAACAAATTTGGTAAAATCGTAAAACAACATACTCAATAATTGAGTATTTGCCATAAACAAGTAAAATCTTTTAAAATTTCATGAAATGAAACATTAACAAATTTGGTATGATAGAGAAAAATTACCGTAAATGTCATAAATACGATTAAATATTGTTTTTAAAGTTTTTTTTTTTTTTAAATTAAAATAATTAAAGTAAGTTTAAAATTAAATATTGATGAGTTTAGTAAGAAATCTTTACAATTGGGTAACACAAAAAGTGGCTTTCTAAAAGAGCACTTTTATGGACATAAGGGTACATGGACATTTTGGTACAGGAATTTACAACTGCCTTAAAATTATTTATGCAGAATTTTATTATGACTGATATCACAATAAAGTGAATTTTGGCCTTCAAATTATTTTCCGAAATGGAATCTTGTATATGGGCTAGGATGAAATAAGACCCGATTATTAGGAAAATCGAAATAAATTTAGAAAAAAACATCAGCACAAACGCATAATTGTTCCTATATTTAGGCAATTTAACGCCAACTATGTGGGACAAATTTTTGGGGGAGAAAGGAGCTATTATATATAGCTATATTCTATATCCAAGGCAATTTGAAGATTAACTAGAAATAATTTGTATGTATAAAGAATAAATTTAAATCAAATATTTTTAAAACGATGTTCTAGCATTAGGGATTAATTCTAAAACTTATTTCCGTCCTCTTAACATGGAATCAATCGATATAAATATACGAAATTTTTGCTAAATTTCATTAAAATACTTTAATACTCAAAATATGGGTAAAAAAACGTTATGAAAATTCATGTGATTTGTACCGGTAATTAAGATATGATATTTAGCCATAATCAGCAACAACCGTATAGAATGATAAGATTTTAATATAAAATATATAAGTAATCAGCAAATTGAAGGTTAACTAAAAAGTTACTAAACTAGATTAATTATAAAGTACATATTAAAATAACAATTTAATAAACTTTAGTAAAAAAACAAAACCAAAAATTTCAGAATAAAATAATTTCAAAAGTATGTACATAAGTATATCATATGCATTTAGTTTAGATTTCATACATATTCTAAATGAGTAAAATCGGGAGTTGCCAAGTGCAGTTAAATATATGTACATACATACATACATATATACGTACTATATGTTTATGTAAAATGTTTTGTATGTATGTAAAATTATAGAAAAACTACAACTTCCCTAAAAGGACATGAAAAGTTCATACATAATAAAAATCAATAAATACTTGAATATGCCGGCAAATGAGGCAACAATAAAAATGTGGAAAAAAAATAATAGTCAAAAATATCATATGGTAACAACTGTGGAATAGAAAATTGCCCTTTGGAACAAAGGTACATCAAACAAACAGAAAGTTAAATAAAAAGGGTAGTTTTTGAAAACGCATGCTTTCTATTCCAACAAGGGGGTAGTGAGTGGATGAACAATAGAATGAAGAAGAGAAACAAAATTGCACCCGTAGAGAGAGCAAATATCTATATTTGCAATGTTGCCAAATTTCGGCATAAGAGTATGCAAATTAGGCATGTGCAAAACGGGTGATATGCTCTCTGTATTTTATACTCTTTATTTTTAATTTTGAGAATATTTCTTTATCTTTTTGTTTTTTTTTTGTTTTTAATATTAAGGAGCGGTAACTTATGTATATATGTATGTACATATATAAATATGTATGTATATATATATTCATGCGTATGTAGTTTGCGATTCCAGGACAAAAACCATTTGTGCAAGCATTTGCGTACATATTAGAAGATTTCTGTTATTGTTACAAAATTTCACTTTTTACAGATGAAATTCTTATACCTCTCTTTCTCCTCTCTACTCCCTTTTCTTGTTATCAGCTTAAAAAAATTAACACCACCAACATTCATGCGCCTTGTTAAGAAATCGCTATCAAGGATTCAAATATTTTAGTACATTTCAACAGAATGCCGCACCCTGCTTTTACGCACACATAAATACTTATTTTCAGTTATCAACAATAAGAATGGACTGACTAATATAGGGTAAAGTACTTGTGGAAATTAAAGCGAGATTATTGCAAAAGGACCTTACCCTCTAAAAGAAAAATTAAACACCACCATATCATAATTCTGTTACAACAACCACCACAGACGTTTGGATCTCCCACAACCACCACCACCAACGCCTTTACTAGCACGAATTGTTGTTTTTTTCTGTCTATACAATCCAAAAGCAAAAAAAAAATTGAACAAAGAAAAAAATTAGAAGCTATAGACATTCAAGCTAAGACCATATGATACCCTATATTGATTTGATCCAATATATTATTTCGTGTATCTTACCGATAATTAAACCATCAAGGACTAAACAAAATAATTTAGAAATGTGGGTTTAAAAAATATCCTGTTGTAAAGCTTTTAAGGTGTTGAAGGTCCAAAAAAATATTACATCTTATCTCGAAAGCCCTTAGGAATGAAATTTGAAAATTTTGATTTCATATTTTATAGATACCTCAGAAACCATTATAGAAACAACTAGTAACAAATGGACGGATCGAGCTACAGTTCTAGACATGTTTATTTTTGATACTTACTATGTATAAAATAAGAGTAAAAAAATAATTTGGAAAAATTCTATGAGAATTGGTATTTGAATTGTCTCTTTAACCATTTTCTAGCCTTATCTTTTTAGAATTTTTTAAGTCGGAGCAATGACCCATTATAGGTCGATCATCATATCGATCATTGATTTTTACATATATTGATGCTGTGTTTTAATATGGACCATTCCGAATAAAAATATTAGATATTTATGTTTTGAATTTATTTACCCTTGGACCTGCATATCGAGAGACTATATAGTTTCTATATGAAATAACATAAGTTTTCAGGAGAGCAAAATAAATTGTGTTCAGCATGTCCAAATTTGTAAAAACACTTATTTTGCAACAGAAAATTATCCAAAATAATAGAGTTTGAAGCAATTTTTGGATAAGATAGACAGTTTTGCATTCAGAATTTTTCTTTTTTTAAGATAGAGAAATTTAAAAATTGCTATAAAATTGTCAAAAAATATTTATTTTCCTTTGAAATGCATGTTAATGGTGCAGGATAGTTTGCTGGATATTTTGACATCAAAATTTTATTTTCATGAAAATTATAGGTAGAGACTATTGAA